>NC_142796.1:42218235-42518235 GCF_049724085.1 Artemia sp. Qi Xiang Cuo
CTCTTTATGCTACAGTTTTTTTTTAGTGCTTTCAAAAGATCTATCTGTTCTAATTAAACGGCCGTTGTGATTCAGGGGTTTGGGGCTGTCCCCGCCGCAACGCCTCGCTCTTTACGCTAAAGTTTGACTCCGTCTCAAAAATTTATTTTTAAAAACAATAAAAAACTTAAGCGTAAAGAGCAAAGCGTTGAGGAGGGGACAGCCCCTTTCATATACGGAATAATTACATTTCAACTGAAATGTAAGAAGGAATATTAGAACTTAAAACGAACAGAAATTATAACGTATGTGAGGGGGTTCTCCCCCAAGTCAATACCTCGCTCTTTACGCTACAGTTTTTTTTTAGTGCTTTCAAAAGAGCTATCTATTCTAATTAAACGGCCTTTGTGATTCAGGGGTTTGTTAATAAAATTTTTTTTTAAATTTTACCGTAAAGTGCGTCGTATTGAATACGGGTATAACTCCTTCATATACGTAATAACATACACGTAATAAAAAAAAACAATAAAAAAAAAAGTGAGATGGCTGAATAGTAATTGAAAATTTAAAAAACGGAATTTTAAGGTCAATTAATGTATAAAAATACTGGATTTATAATGTTGATTCTAAATATATAAATTTTATTAAGTTTAGTATTACTCATCAAAGGCTACGAACCTGAGAAAATTTAGTCGATTTTTTAAAGAGGGGGAAACATCCCCTACAAGTGAAAGAATTTTAATGAAAATCACACCGTCAGATTCAGCGTATCAGAAAACCCTATTACATAGGTTTCAAGCTCATATCTGCAAAAATCTGCAACTTTGTATTTTTTGCCAGAAGAAAAATATACGAATATAGAAGTTAGTTACGTAAGTTAATTTGTAAAGACATCCATTTAGCAAAAGAAAAGTAAAATTTTTATGCAAATAAAAGCTGCATTAACTAAAAAACGATCAGAAATTAAATAAAAAAAACAAGTTTTTTAAACTGAAAGTAAGGAGCGACATTAAAACTTAAAACGAACAGAAATTATTCCGTATATGAAAGGGCTGTCCCTCCTCAACGCCTCTCTCTTTACGCTAAAGTTTGACTCTGTCTCACAAATTTATTTTTAAAAAAAATAAAAAAATTACGCTAAACGTGCGAGCCTTGGAGACGGGCACAGCCCCTTTCATATACGTAATATTTTCTGTTCGTTTTAAGTTTTAATGTCGCTCCTTACTTTCAGTTTAAAAAACTTGTTTTTTTTATTTAATCTATATACTAGAGGCGAAAATGGGGATGATTTTTTGACTAGTTAAATAATTTCTTAGACCACACTGTTTTTCCATTTACGAAAAATTAAGCAAGAAAAACGGGTTTTAATTTTTATAAAGCAGTGAATACAATTAAATAAACACTTAATTAAACAAAAATACTCCAAATATTTCGGCCCCACGTCCGGGGGCCTTTCTCAACAGAAAAAAAGAAAAGAAAAAAATGAAACAAAATATGTTCTTTTTAAAAAACTTAACTTATATCAAAATAAACAGAAAAAAACACACAAAAAAACAACAAAAGAAAAAATATAAATAAGTAGGAAAAAAAACTCAAATATTAAATAAACACGTCCAATCACTGGATTATAAACACAATCTAATGTTTATATTGATTCAAACACGCCTCCTCACAGTATATAAATGGAAATCTATCAAAAAATTAAGAATATACTTATACTTAAACAAAAACACTCACGGTCAGCAAAACACCAACCCATAACACATAATTAAATATCACAAGTTCATCAACCAATGTTTGAATAATGAATTGAACGGAGTCGTTTGTTTGCAAGCTTATCTGCAGTTCGTTTACTTTTTCTGACATTTAACATATTCTGACTTTTGTTCGCAAGGTCATCTTTCGTTTCAGAACTATTATTAAAATCAGTACTGGTTGAAAATCTTACCTGCTTTTTAATTAAACTATTATAAATTGAATTGATTCTAAATTCCCCTTCATCTCAATTGATACTAATACCCCTATATATTATCTTTTTTATTTCAATAATTTCCCTGAAGCTTTGTAAAAGTCCTACAGACGTATCCACTATTTTTGTTTGATCAAATAAAATACTGTGATTAGGAAAAGTATAAACATGTTCTGCACCAGCTGACTCAAACGTTTCCGGTGTTTTATTTTGTTTTAGAGAGCAATATATGGCATTCTTGTGTTGCTGTAGCCTATTTTCTAGAATCTGTTGTGTTCTTCCCACATAAAATTTACCACAAGAGCATAGAATTATGTATACTCCCTTTTGCATATTTCTCGGTACCTTGTCTTTTCCTTTATTTAGCAAAGAGTTTATAGGTTGTCCTGACTTAAATGCTGTTTTTATATTATGTTTTTTTTTAATTCTCTTCTTAATTTTTGTGACAACATTGGGATAAAAGCCAAAGCTATGTAATGTGTTTCTTGATTTGACCCATCTTCTTTTTTCATCAGCTTTTTTTAATTTTTTCAATTATTTGATAAATCATATTTTCTGGATATACATTGCCTACTAGAATATCCTTAATAAAAATTAGTTTATTGCTTATGTATTATTGTGATGCTAATTTTAATACCCTATCAACTAAAAAAATAACCACGCCCCTTTTTATCTGGATCAGATGATTTGATGCAAAAGACAAGTAACGGTTTTTATTAGTCGGTTTACGGTAAATTGAAAACACTAGTTCGTTTTCATTTCTATGGATCAAAATATCTAGAAACGGTAACTTATTCTCTGTTTCCTTTTCAATTGTAAAAATTAATTCTCCTCCCAGATTATTTCAATGTCACAAAAAACGTTCAATTTGTGATTTCCCATAATTCCAAATAACTAAAAAATCATCCATATATCTGCCCCAGAATTTAGGTTTTAAAAAAAATGTTTCTATAGATATATTTTCTACATACTCTACATAAATATTTGTTAACAATGGACTTAAAGGCCCTCCCATTGCCAATCCCCTAATTTTATGATAAAAATTATCTCTAAACGTGAAGTAATTAGTATACCTGCTAGTTATTTTAACTAAACTTAATATAGTTTCCAGTTCGATTTCCGAAGATAATTCTTCTATCTCATTTTTATGGCCCTCAAGTGTTTTGGATAAAATACTAAACGATTTATCAAAATGAATATACGTATACATTGATTTTATATCAAAACTAAACAATCTAGATTCTCCTGATATTTCTTTTATCTTTATCTTTTAAGAATTCCTAGCTTTTTATATACGAATCTTGGAGATATAATAAAGGTTTAAGTGTCATTGCTACCCATTTCTCAATTTTTACAGTTGGTGAATTGGTTTTTGAAACTATAAGTCTTAAAGGGATACTTGTTTTATGTATTAATTAAAAAAAACTTTCCGAAAAGTAAGTTTTTCAAAGAAAATTTAAGGCCATTCTAAACTTAAGCTCAGGAGATACAAATACCTGTTAAAATTCAAACTCAAAACGACCAAAAATTACTATTAAAGAATAAATGCAACCCGAAACGAACAGAAACTAAATAAACAATCATATCAAAAAATATACAACAATTAATAATATAAATGAATAAATAGATCTTAAAGCGATTAATGCTTAGATTGAATATGAAAATCAAGCTTAAAACTAAAACAAATATTTTGCTATTAAAGTATAAATGAAACTTAACACGAACAGAAATTAAATAAAAATCAATTTGAACAAACATACAATATATATTAATGTAAATGAATAAATAAATCTTAAAACGAGTGAAACTTCAATTGAATATGCGAATCAAGTTTGAATCGAATAAAAATAACTACAAACAAGAGTTTGGGTATCGCCTCACTGCAGAAGCCTAAGACCTACTGCGTCATTGGCGCTTTACTGAAAACGAATTATATTACAAATGTTTTCTTTTCTACTTAATATTGGAAATAAATTATAAGTTGAATTTTAACAGGTATGTGTATCTCCTGAGTTTAAGTTTAAAATGGCCTTTACTTTTCTTAGAAAAAATTATTTTTAGGACAGTTTTTTAAATTAATTTTTTTTCGTTTTTGATTGCAAAAAGTTTCAAGTTTTTATGGCATGGGGGGGGGGGTGCTTACTGGCTGATTATTATTGACTTTGAAAAACGGATCTAGAACTTTAATGTTAAATTGAATTAGGCTTTTTTAAAAGTCTATACGATTACCTCTTTGATAAAAACATTAAATATTAACAATAGACAGATGGCATAACTTGTGGACAGAGATTGAGAACAATGAATGAATTGAAAAAATAACTCCAATAAGAGTGGTTCGACCATTCCACTTGGTGACACAAAGGGATCACGACTCTTTGGAGTTGACCTTAATAGGATCTTGTGTGCCAAAACAGTTTTACAGCTCTCTCAGAGTATGTATTTTAACCTTATAATTGGATAATTATAATAGATTTCCTGTGTGTTCTTCCCATACAAAACCCCTTCCCATAAGTTAAAAACCCCCTTTAATAAGTTATGGCCCAGGGCATAACTTATAACGCCTACCCCCGGGCCCTGGTGGGCTGTGTCGACACCGGAGTTTTTTGTTATCACAACTTTGAACTATTTAAACAAAATGTCTATCTCAAAATTTTTCCCTGCGGCATTTCGGGCGTGGAAGAGGGGGGGGGGCTAGTCGCCCTCCAATCTCTTTTAACTCTTAAAAACTTATGTTATTCAGATTAGCGTAAACCCCCATTTCATCTTCCTATCACTATACATTTTGGAAGGCTTCTTTTTAATTATTTCAAACTACTTTTTTCCATAATACGTTCCTAAATTTTGATAATTTAGACTTGATTGCATCCCTATACATATTTCTTACGAATATAATTTTCAAAAACTTTCCCTTTACTAATTAAAAAACAATTTTTTCCTTTAATTCCAAACACTTTTTTTTTCTTTTTTAAATTATGTTTTTATTTAAAATAATAGAATTAGGAGAAAAGTGTATCAAGCGAGTTCAAATGAATCGACCGTTCAAAAATCGAAGTTTTATGAATTCTTTTCATGGCTACAAATACAGCATGTCTAGTAATTCTAATTTTATTAACACGACCAATACAGTTTTTTTTTTTTATTATGAGAAGGGAGAGCACTCAGTGTTTTTTTGTTGAATTATTATAAATGAACTTCATTAAAATTATCACCAGTATATCTGAAGAAAGCAAGGTTTAAAGCGAGAAAGGCTGTCATGGACAGAATTTATCAAATTTTGGAATTACTAGTATGTACTTGAATATATATATATATATATATATATATATATATATATATATATATATATATATATATATATATATATGGATATATGGATATCACATATGTATGGATATATATATACAGTATATATATATATATATATATATATATATATATATATATATATATATATATATATATATATATATATATATATATATCACGAATTAATTAGCGAATTAATTTGACGCTATCCAGAATTAATTATCTAATTTGAAAAATTAAGAGGAACAAGATGTTGAATGACGTCATGACAAGCAAGTCTATTCTGGCTGCAAACCTGGCGTATTTAATGACGTCATCTCATGCACATAAATGACGTCGCCTGATGCTTATAAGCGACGGTTTCTAGTAATTTTTATTATTATTTTATATTCTTCCAAGCAAAATAGATATAATGTCAGCTCAACTTCATAAAGAAATGACTAATTTTCTGAACAAAAAAGATACAAGGCTTTCTGTTGAAGAGAAGAGCACAGTAGTGAAGAAAAGGAATGTCTCTGAATCTACAAGACTTTCCAAATTGGAACCTGAGGTTAAAATGTTACCTTTGGGAAATGACAATTCAGCTCAGATGGACAAAAAGACCATCAAATTTCCAAAAAATAAAACGATGGCTAGAAGTAAACTGGATTCATTCAAAAAACTCGACAGTGAGCTTGGAACAATTGCCAACAAACTGGAAAAACTGTATAGATCTCCAGAAATAAAGAAAGCAGTAAGAGCACGGTGGGAAGTAATGGATTGTATCCGACACACAAACTCACTTACAGAAAAATTAAGAAAATACCAAAGCCAAACTGGGAGAATGGATTCAGATGGAATTTTATCTAGCTTTTACTATAAAATGGTCAAAATAAGTTCAACCATGACCAACTTGGAAAAAGAAGTAAAATTGAACCAACAGATAGAGCCCAAATCAACGGAAAACTTATCTCAGTCTGAGAAAGCGTGGCTTGTTGCTAGGAAAGAAAGGACGGATGACAGAAGAAGCTATGAACCTGAGGATCGTGGATCTCGTCGCCGAAGACATGATTCACAGCATGGTCAATTTCCTGATGAAAGGTACTACCGAGATAGCAGACAACGCTATACAGATGACAGTGATGAGGACTACCAGGTAATGGCTGCCCGTCAGACCATCACGCCTCATTCTTTTGTCTCCCCCGCTCATAAAGAGGCTGAATCAAGTTCGAGAACTTCAGCTGAAGATAGTTCCAGGCATGAGACTCGCATGACGACTCCTCACTGTAGAGTTTCTATAAGTCAAACTTTGGCAACTTTAACAGTATCAGGGTCGAGAACTTTGAACTTGCAGCCCCAAGTGCTGCTACTGGATAAAGAATTGATCGAGCATTCACTGCCAGATTTTGATACATTACGTTGTTTTCCAGGGCCGCTCATAAGGGACGAGGCAATGACACAGAAGCTAATAAGTTTTTGTAAAGATAAGATTTTTATCTCAGCAGAATTAGTGGAAGTACTATTATGGAGTCAAAGACTCTTTTGTGGGATCTCTTACATCTGTTGTTAAAATCAAATAAGCAATTCACAGAAAATTGGAAAATTAGCAGACTTCTGAGCGGTAAAGAGCCTGAAGGTATCTATCCTGAAGAGACTGAAGATAGGAAATCGCTGGATTTCAATTTGTTAAAATATTTTCTCCAAGTGGGGAAGAGAAAAGACGCTCTAGACTACGCTATTGAATGTAGTTCTTGGGGCGAGGCCTATGAGGTTGCTTTCTCGATGGACGAACAAGCAGTGAAAAAAGTGAGGAGAGCGTACGAATTATCACTGTCTTTGTCGTCCTTTAAGACATTTTCTCAGCTGCATTCTGGACGACACCCGGTTGCATGCTCTATTTTAAGTAATTTTAATTGGCGAAAATACCTGGCTGAGATATTATCTAACCCGTCCAGGACCCCAGGATTAGATAAAGCTGCGATAGTTGCTATGGGTGATTCCTTGAAGCACCGAGGAGACAGTTATGCTGCCCACTTTTGCTACCTAGTTGCTGGAGTGGAGTTTGGAACCCCGCGGATGATGCTCATTGGGGCCACAAGGGAAGAAATGCTCCACCCATCTAAACTGCTAGAATTTATTCAGATGACAGAAATCTATGAATACGCCATGTCTCTTGCTTTTCATAATTACTCGATTAGATTTCTCCAAGCATACAAGATCAAATACGCATTGGCTTTGGTCAACCATGGCTTGTACGCTGAGAGCTATAAATACTGTCAGAGTATTTGGAGTTGTTTAAGGACTTCCTATAAACGAGACGATTTCCAGCTTGCAAGGAATGTTTTGGAACTGGGACAAAAACTAATGCTCCTAGATCAAAATAATGAAGACGGCCAAAGAACTGATTGGATTACTGAAGCGTCAGGCATTATTTGGTCTTTCAATGTCAATATAAGCCAATATAAGCCAGAAGCTGAAAAAAAAATGTCAAATCAGATGGAACAATCTCTTTTAGAGCCAATCAAGAGCGAAAGAGTTAATGAAGAGGTTCAGCAAAAGGTTTCCCTTGGAATTGAAACCATGAATAATAATCCTCAAAGTTAACAAGACATTCGCAGCTTGCATGGCCCGGAAGGTGCAGCTACCTTGCCTCAGTAAGTTGTTCATTGCCAAGACCTGGAAGGAGCAGCTTATTCGACTCGTCCTGCTCAGCATTCCGCAAAAGAATTTGAAGCTCTTTCAAGAGCAGAAAAGACCTCATTTAACTCGAGTGCAATTGCTGGACCATCTCTTCAAAGGGGTCCCGCAGTATACGCGAATGAGCACTGCGCAATAGTTTCTAGGTGTGAAACTAGGGCTGTGAAAAATCTTACTGAAGACTTCGCCGCTCATAAAGACGCTGATTCGAAAGCTTCGCCCAGTTCAAATAGTGGCCCAGAAAAAGAGACAGATAAAGCAAACTTTTTCAAAAATATAATAAAAAAATTTACTTCAATATTTAAGAACAAAAATGTATACTTACCAGACGATCTTAAACCGAAATACAAATATGATCAAGAAAAGAAAAGGCGGGTAGACGTTGAAAACCCAGACGAGGAGACGAAAGCCCCAGCTCTTCCACCTTGTCAAACTTCTGAAGGTCAACCCATGCCTGCTCAAAAACATGCACCTGGACGTAGACATCCTTTGATAAATAAGTCAAAGACTATAAAAAGAACTCCTCTAGAGCCAAGGAGTTCAAACCTTACACCTGGAGTAAGTACCCCCAAAGTACCAAAGAAGGATAAACATGAAGGAGGAATTGAATTCACGCCAGAATTGCTCAATTCAATTGAAATTGCTGATTTTCCACGCTAGAATGAAGAAGTGTTAGTTTTGGGTGTGCTAAGAAACATAGAAATGAGAAAATGAATTTGCGCCTGAATATCCTAACCACCCTGGAATAAAATGAGGTTATTTTGGCGTCTGTGAAAGATAAACAGTAAAGAGGAATGGAATTCTTGCCAGAAAAAAGACCGTGTGAGTGACGTCACATTTATATGCAATATCAGAATCCTGAGCGTGAATATGAAATCTGAACAAGATCTACCTGTCCAAAAGCCATGTTGATCTTCTCTCAGATACGGATCGAGTGCTTTTTTCAGGCGTTCGAGTATTACAAGCACTACAACCTTACTTGGTACTGATATTAAGTTTATACCTCGCCAGTTATCGCAGTTGAGAGCATCACCTTTCTTAAATATCCTAACAACTATCCCTCTGGTCCAGTCGCCAGGGACATTTTCGAACTGCCCGACTGTTGTAATCAGCGTTATCCACACTGAGAGGAATTGATCATTTCCGAAGTTATGCAGTCTTCACCAGGTGATCTTCAATTCTTAAGTTTTTTCACTGCAACAAGTATTTCCGCAGATGTTGGAGGATTTTTGTCAATCTTAAGGGTAAGAAAGAGCATAGAAGGGATGCTTTCTCGGTCAGTTGGTCTCGGTCTATTCAAAACCTTTTCGAAGTGGGAAACCCATCTCTCGGCAATTTTCTCAGTTTCGGTGAGAACATTTCCTCTCTCATCTTTGACTTGGTTGAATCTGCTGGTTAGCTTTCCTAGCATTTCATTTGTGAGCCTGTAAACTGATTTGGAGTTTCTTTTTTTAGCTGCTTCCTCTGCTAGTCTAGCCTTCTCTTCTACACATCTCCGCTTGTCAGCTTTTGCCGACTTCTTGATTTCTCTGTCCTTCATTCTATATTGGACATTTGTGAAGACCGAAGGTCTGTCGCCGCCAGCAGAGAAAATTTGCTGTCTCAAGTCATTGCGCTCATCAATTAGTTTCCAAGTTTCTTGTGATATCCATCTTTCCTTCGGTTTCTTCTTTATCCTGAGCACATCCCTAGCAACTTGATTGTATGTTGTCTTCATTTCTTGCCATGCTGTTTCAGGACTGTCTGTGCCGTTTTCTATTTCAAGCAGAGCGAATGAGTTCTTCAGCTCCATACAAAATTTTCTTCAGGTTTCTCAGACATGTAACTTATCCACAACATAAAGCTTCGTAGAGTTTGACTTTGCGTTTTTGGGCACTTTCAGCTTAACGTTCAATTTTGATACCATAAGGATGTGGTCCGACTGGGCATCTGCCCCTCTGAAGCCACGTATGTCTAGAAGACTTGTCCGCCATCTCCTTAAGATTAGGAAATGATCTAATTGGTTCTTCGTCCTGCCGTCTGACGAGATCCATGACTGTTTGTGGATGGTTTTATGTTCTAACTGAGTTGTGCCGACCGTAAGATCATTCCTCAGAGAATAATCTACCAGAAGGGCTCCGTTTTCGTTCATTTCACCAAGACCATGTCTCCCTAGGACTTGCGGGCAGCAGTCTCTTTCATCTCCGACCTTTGATTTGAAGTCCCCAACCACACAAAGAAGGTCATTTGTTGGGACTTCTGATGCCAATGATTAAAGAGCTTGGTAGGATGACTCCTTATCAGCATTCTTTTCAAGTTACTATCTCTGTTGTTTGTGTAGTACTGTTTTTTCAACTTGCGTATAGCTTGCTTCGATCTAACCATTATCTAATCAAGAATGAGAGAATTTACATCTTTGTCGTTCTTAAGTAGTAATTTAGGCAGAATGTTGTAGTAGCTGCCACTTTTCTTGATTTTCAAGCCTTTAGTATAGGCAAGAGGTCGTTCTTTATTATAATTAGAAACAGGAAATTATTTTAGTTATTATGGACTGGAAGTTTGTTCTTTACTGTAATATATCAGTCCTTTATGTAAACTTTACTAACCTATACTATAGCTAAGTGGCCTATTAAATTTAGTATAGACAAGAGGTCGTTCTTTATTATATTTGTTTAAATTCCAAAAGGTTTTTAACCCCATTAATTTTCTTTAAAATGAACCATTGAACAACTCTCTACGATGTTCCAGTCCCAAGCTATCTGTTAAATTACTAACCTATATTATAATTAAGTGGTGTATAAAATTTAGCATAGGCAAAAGGTCGTTCTTTATTATACAGTTTATAACTTTAACGATTCTGAATTAAAACTAAAATAAAATTAAAATTGATTTTTTCAATTTTAACAAAATCACTCATTATGTTTATTATACTATTCAGTTCGTTACCACGAACTGTTTGATTAGTATCAAAATTCCGTTTTTTAAAGCTTCAGTTACTCTTGAGACGATTCGCTCTTACTATACAGTTCTTTACCACGGACTTTTTAATTTTTTCAATAATCAAATATTTTGAAAAGACAGCAGTATGAAAAAGCATCAAAAATGTTCTTCTAATGATCATCTTTTAATTTGGCGTGACTTAATAGGTTGCTAGCTACCACTGCAACCCGGATTATGTGATTAATAGGTTGCTAGCTACCGCTGCAACCTAGATATTCTTATTTCTGCTACTATGGGCTAAGGTTCGTTCTTTACTGCAAAACTAGCAAAACTGTTTTTAAGTCTGATGAAGATTTAACTGATGTGTCAAAAGTAAGGTTGCAAGTCGACAATTTTGTTTTGGCCTTATTATAATTGGTATGGTGAAATAATAATATGCATGTGGTTCTTAAATCATATTTCTTTATGGTCCCATTTGGTCTAGTGGCTAGAATAGTTAACTTTCACTTAAGAGGACCGGGTTCGATTCCCGGCGTGGGAAAATTTTTAAGTCTATAATTTTTGAACATTCGAACCTTTTATAATTTATAATGATGTATAATATAAATACTGTAATCTTCCCTATAGTGAAGTTGCCTATGCAAGTTAGTATAGGGAAGAGTTCGATCTTTATTATAATCCATAACCTAACAAAAAGTAAAACTAATTTTTAAATTTTTAGGTATTTTATTAGTTTGAATGAAAAGATTAAAATTATTGCTCAGATATCAAAAATATTTTTGCAGTTTACATAATAACTTTAGCGATTCTAAACTGAAAAACTAACTCAGTCCAATATATGCAATGGTGTGCTTTTCTAATGATCGTCCTTTAATATAAATTTCAAAAGACTTTATTATATTATTTCAGAGCACGTTCTTTCTTAATATATGCAATGACGTCAGTTGCAGCTGGGGTTTTTTATATGCTATATGATTACAAACAGGAAAAAGCCTACGGCTTTTTCTTCATTGAAAGAGTAAGAGACGAACTTCAAACAATCAAGTATCTAACTAAGTCCAATGTCAACAATGGTTTTTTATTCCAATGATCGTCTTTTAATTTAATTTGTTTTATAAATACAAAAGGTTTTTAACCCCATTAATTTCCTTTAAAATGAGCCATTAAACAACTCTCTACGATGTTCCAGTGCCAAGCTATCTGTGGAATTACTAACCAATACTATAATTAGGTAGCATATAAAATTTAGAATAGGCAAGAGTTCGTTCTTTATTATAATTAATTTCCTTCAAAATGAGCCATTGAACAACTCTCTACAATGTTGAAGTGCCATGCTATCTGTTGAATTACTAACCTATTCTATAATTAAGTTGCGTATAAAATTTAGTATAGGTAAGAGGTCGTTCTTTATTATAATCAATTCTTACCGCTGGTATACGATTATGTTTGAAAGACTGCAGTGTGAAAAGACATCAAAATGCAGTTTTTGGTGGAAAAATTTATTCTCTTTTAGAAATAATTTATTTTAGTTACTATAGATTTTTAACCCAATTAATTTCCTTTAAAATGAGCTATTGAACAACCCTCTACGATGTTCCAGTGCCAAGCTATCTCTGGATACAAAAAAAGAAAAAAAAAGAAAAAAAAAGAAAAAAATATCCCGTTTAGGCAGAATGTTGTAGTAGCTGCCACTTTTCTTGATTTTCAAGCCAATATATTTCCCTTGCTGTTCAAGCCAAGGGACAGAAATTTTACTATGCAGGGGTTTCGGACAAGGCGGTTCTAATGGTGTACTTTTTGTTTTGATCTGACTCTTTTTTTAAGAACTATGGGTTTTTATATTTCTTAACATTGGACGTGATCGTCTCTTACTAGGTTGCTAGCTACCGCTGCAACCCGGATTGCTAGCTACCGCTGCAACCCGGATATGGTGAAATAATAATATGCATATGGTTCTTAAATCATACATTTTTATGGTCTCATTTGGTCTAGTGGCTAGGATAGTTAACTTTCACTTAAGAGGACCGGGTTCGATTCCCGGTGAGGGAAAGTTTTTAACTCTATAATCTTCGAACATTCGAACCTTTTAATAATTTATAATGATGTATAATATAAATACTGTAATCTTCACTATAGTAAAGTTGCCTATGCAAGTTAGTATAGGGAAGAGTTTGATCTTTATTATACCGTTCCGACGACAGCTGCATCTGAGCGACTCGCACCCGCTGGTGCACTGGCACTGCACCATCTTCAGTAGGTTCTCCGGTGCTGGAAAATTATTAATTGCTGAAAGCTGATCGGTTTAAAATGTTACTATAATTTTAAAGTTTATTTTCAATACCGAGTACAAAAGAAAATATTTGTTATAAAATTGGTTTTCAGTAAAGCGTCTATGACGCAGTAGGTTTTATACTTTTACACCGAGAGAAGAACGTCATACCCAAACTCTTGTTTGTAGTGCTTTTTGTCCGTTTCAAGCTTGATTTGCATATTCCATTTAAGTTCCACTCGTTTTAAGATTTATTTATTAATTTACATTAATATCTATTTTATGTTTGTTTGCGTTGATTGTTTATTTGATTTCTCTTCGTTTTAAGTTTCATTTATACTTCAATAGGAAAATATTTCTTTTCATTTGATGCTTGATTTTCATATTCAATCTAAGCATTACTCGCTTTAACATCTATTTATTCATTTATATTGTTACTTGTTGTATGTTTTTGCTATGATTGTTTATATAATTTTTGTTCGTTTTGGGTTTCATTTATTCTTTAACAGTAATTTCTGGTCGTTTTGAGTTTGAATTTTAAAATGTATTTTTATATTCTGAGCTTAAGTTTAAAATTGCCTATAATTTTATTTTAAAAATATCCATCTGAGGCGCATAGGGCATCGACGAAGCCTCGGTAAACGTCACGCATTGGGGTTGTAGTGATGTTTGAGCACTGCGTAGATCACGATCGTACGTGCATCTGAGCGTGTTTCTAGGTCTTCCCCTCTGTTGACGCCCACGTGACTGCCATGGTTGAGCCTGGTTTAGGATTCTTGATTCCTCCATCCAAAGGACGTGGCCAAGATAGCTCCATCACTTCTTCTTAATCACTTCAGTAATAAGCGGCTGGCCAGTTCTTCTGCGAACCTCAATGTTGCTGACTCTTTGACGCCAACCGATGCCCATCACGCGTCTCAAGCACATATTTTCGAAAGCTGTGAGTCTTTTCTCTGTCCCAACATCTAGCTTCCAGCATTCACTGGCATAGAATAGCATGGACAAGACGTTGTTATTAAGAAGTTGCAGCTTTAGTGCAATCGAGCACTTCTTTGATTTCCATACTGGCTTAATTTTGTTGAAAGCAGCGTTTACCATGCCATTTCTTCTCTTGACCTCATTTTGCACCTCTCCTGTGTAATCAACCCAGCTTCCGAGGTACTTAAATTCATGGACTTGTTCAACTCTACGATTTTTATGCTGTAGCTCAAATGGCGAGCCCGATGTTGCCATTGATTTAGTCTTGTCTATGCTGATGTTTAGGCCAAATTTATCCGCTTTAACGCTCACATTGTAAAGGAGCTCACGGAGTCGCCGCTTTGTCATTTCTATAATTTCCATATAAACCCTAAAGTCGAGTTCTGAAAGGATTTTATTTACGATTATTACTACAAATTCAGCCGCGTATCTCAAAAAATGCCATTAAAATTACAAAAAAAAGGATGATAAAAAGCATCCCTGGCGCACTCCTGACCTAATTTTGAAGTATCTAGTTGTTCCGTTCTGTCTTTATGCAACATTCCGTATTTTCATAAAAGGCCATGATCAAACTTATTATTTTCTTGGGGACACCATAACACTCTAGAATTTAACAGAGTGTGTCATGGTCCACGGAATCGAAGGCCTTTTCAAAATCAACGAAGATCATGTATATTTTGTTGGACCACTCATTTGCTTCTTCTATCAGAATCCTGAGCATGAATATGAGATCTGAACAAGATCTACCTGTCCAAAAGCCATGTTGCTATTCTCTCAGATACGGATCGAGTGCTTTTTTCAGGCGTCCGAGTATTGCAAGCGCTACAACCTTACTTGGTACTGATATTAAGTTTATACCTCGCCAGTTATCGCAGTTAAGAGCATCACCTTTCTTAAATATCCTAACAACTATCCCTCTGGTCCAGTCGCCAGGGACCTTTTCGAACTGCCCGTCTGTTGTAATCAGCGTTATCCACACTGAGAGGAATTGATCATTTCCGAAGTTATGCAGTCTTCACCAGGTGATCTTCAATTTTGAAGTTTTTTCACTGCAACAAGTATTTCCGCAGATATTGGAGGATTTTTGTCAATCTTAAGGTTAAGAAAGAGCATAGAAGGGATGCTTTCTCGGTGAGTTGGTCTCGGTCTATTCAAAACCTTTTCGAAGTGGGAAACCCATCTCTCGGCAATTTTCTCAGTTTCGGTGAGAACACTTCCTCTCTCATCTTTGACTTGGTTGAATCTGCTGGTTAGCTTTCCTAGCATTTCATTTGTGAGCCTGTAAACTGCTTTGGAGTTTCTTTTTTAGCTGCTTCCTCTGCTAGTCGAGCCTTCTCTTCTGCATATCTCCGCTTGTCAGATTTTGCAGACTTCTTGATTTCTTTGTCCTTCATTCTATATTGGACATTTGCGAAGACCGAAGGTCTGTCGCCACCAGCAGAGAAAATTTGCTGTCTCACGTCATTGCGCTCATCAATTAGTTTCCAAGTTTCTTGTGATATCCATCTTTCCTTCGGTTCCTTCTTTATCCTGAGCACATCCCTAGCAACTTGATTGTATGTTGTCTTCATTTCTTGCCATGCTGTTTCAGGACTGTCTGTGCCGTTTTCTATTTCAAGCAGAGCGAATGAGTTCTTCAGCTCCATACAAAATTTTCTTCAGGTTTCTCAGACATGTAACTTATCCACAACATAAAGCTTCGTAGAGTTTGACTTTGCGTTTTTGGGCACTTTCAGCTTAACGTTCAATTTTGATACCATAAGGATGTGGTCCGACTGGGCATCTGCCCCTCTGAAGCCACGTACGTCTAGAAGACTTGTCCGCTATCTCCTTAAGATTAGGAAATGATCTAATTGGTTCTTCGTCCTGCCATCTGACGAGATCCATGACTGTTTGTGGATGGTTTTATGTTCTAACTGAGTTGTGCCGACCGTAAGATCATTCCTCAGAGAATAATCTACCAGAAGGGCTCCGTTTTCGTTCATTTCACCAAGACCATGTCTCCCTAGGACTTGCGGGCAGTAGTCTCTTTCATCTCCGACCTTTGATTTGAAGTCCCAAACCACACAAAGAAGGTCATTTGTTGGGACTTCTGATGCCAATGATTAAAGAGCTTGGTAGGATGACTCCTTATCAGTATTCTTTTCAAGTTACTATCTCTGTTGTTTGTGTAATACTGTTTTTTCAACTTGCGTATAGCTTGCTTCGATCTAACCATTATCTAATCAAGAATGAGAGAATTTACATCTTTGTCGTTCTTAAGTAGTAATTTAGGCAGAATGTTGTAGTAACTGCCACTTTTCTTGATTTTCAAGCCTTTAGTATAGGCAAGAGGTCGTTCTTTATTATAATTAGAAACAGGAAATTATTTTAGTTATTATGGACTGGAAGTTTGTTCTTTACTGTAATATATCATTACTTTATGTAAACTTTACTAACCTATACTATAGCTAAGTGGCCTGTTAAATTTAGTATAGACAAGAGGTCGTTCTTTATTATATTTGTTTAAATTCCAAAAGGTTTTTAACCCCATTAATTTTCTTTAAAATGAACCATTGAACAACTCTCTACGATGTTCCAGTCCCAAGCTATCTGTTAAATTACTAACCTATATTATAATTAAGTGGTGTATAAAATTTAGCATAGGCAAAAGGTCGTTCTTTATTATACAGTTTATAACTTTACCGATTCTGAATTAAAACTAAAATAAAATTAAAATTGATTTTTTCAATTTTAACAAAATCACTCATTATGTTTATTATACTATTCAGTTCGTTACCACGAACTGTTTGATTAGTATCAAAATTCCGTTTTTTAAAGCTTCAGTTACTCTTGAGACGATTCGCTCTTACTATACAGTTCTTTACCACGGACTTTTTAATTTTTTCAATAATCAAATATTTTGAAAAGACAGCAGTATGAAAAAGCATCAAAAATGTTCTTCTAATGATCATCTTTTAATTTGGCGTGACTTAATAGGTTGCTAGCTACCACTGCACCCCGGATTATGTGATTAATAGGTTGCTAGCTACCGCTGCAACCTAGATATTCTTATTTCTGCTACTATGGGCTAAGGTTCGTTCTTTACTGCAAAACTAGCAAAACTGTTTTTAAGTCTGATGAAGATTTAACTGATGTGTCAAAAGTAAGGTTGCAAGTCGACAATTTTGTTTTGGCCTTATTATAATTGGTATGGTGAAATAATAATATGCATGTGGTTCTTAAATCATATTTCTTTATGGTCCCATTTGGTCTAGTGGATAGAATAGTTAACTTTCACTTAAGAGGACCGGGTTCCATTCCCGGTGTGGGAAAATTTTTAACTCTATAATCTTCGAACATTCGAACCTTTTATAATTTATAATGATGTATAATATAAATACTGTAATCTTCACTATAGTGAAGTTGCCTATGCAAGTTAGTATAGGGAAGAGTTCGATCTTTATTATAATCCATAACCTAACAAAAAGTAAAACTAATTTTTAAATTTTCAGGTATTTTATTAGTTTGAATGAAAAGATTAAAATTATTGCTCAGATATCAAAAATATTTTTGCAGTTTACATAATAACTTTAGCGATTCTAAACTGAAAAACTAACTCAGTCCAATATATGCAATGGTGTGCTTTTCTAATGATCGTCCTTTAATATAAATTTCAAAAGACTTTATTATATTATTTCAGAGCACGTTCTTTCTTAATATATGCAATGACGTCAGTTGCAGCTGGGGTTTTTTATATGCTATATGATTACAAACAGGAAAAAGCCTACGGCTTTTTCTTCATTGAAAGAGTAAGAGACGAACTTCAAACAATCAAGTATCTAATTAAGTCCAATGTCAACAATGGTTTGTTATTCCAATGATCGTCTTTTAATGCAATTTGTTTTATAAATACAAAAGGTTTTTAACCCCAATAATTTCCTTTAAAATGAGCCATTAAACAACTCTCTACGATGTTCCAGTGCCAAGCTATCTGTGGAATTACTAACCAATACTATAATTAGGTAGCTTATAAAATTTAGCATAGGCAAGAGGTCGTTCTTTATTATAATTAATTTCCTTCAAAATGAGCCATTGAACAACTCTCTACAATGTTGAAGTGCCATGCTATCTGTTGAATTACTAACCTATTCTATAATTAAGTTGCGTATAAAATTTAGTATAGGTAAGAGGTCGTTCTTTATTATATCAATTCTTACCGCTGGTATACGATTATGTTTGAAAGACTGCAGTGTGAAAAGACATCAAAATGCAGTTTTTGGTGGAAAAATTTATTCTCTTTTAGAAATAATTTATTTTAGTTACTATAGATTTTTAACCCAATTAATTTCCTTTAAAATGAGCTATTGAACAACCCTCTACGATGTTCCAGTGCCAAGCTATCTCTGGATACAAAAAAAGAAAAAAAAGAAAAAAAAAAGAAAAAAATCTCCCGTTTAGGCAGAATGTTGTAGTAGCTGCCACTTTTCTTGATTTTCAAGCCAATATATTTCCCTTGCTGTTCAAGCCAAGGGACAGAAATTTTACTATGCAGGGGTTTCGGACAAGGCGGTTCTAATGGTGTACTTTTTGTTTTGATCTGACTCTTTTTTTAAGAACTATGGGTTTTTATATTTCTTAACATTGGACGTGATCGTCTTTTACTAGGTTGCTAGCTACCGCTGCAACCCGGAAATATAACTGTACTAGCCTACACTATAGTTAAGTGGCCTATAAAATTTAGTAGAGGCAAGAGGTCGTTGTTTATTATAAAAACTTAAAGAATCAGGCAGCTAACTAAGTCCAATATAAGCAATTGTTTGTTTTTCTAATGATCATCTTTTAATTTGAAGTTTCTTACTAGGTTGCTAGCTACCACTTAAACCCGGATTGTGTAATAGGTTGCTAACTACCGCTGCAACCTAGATATTCTTATTTCTGCTACTATGGGCTAAGGTTCGTTCTTTCATGTAAAACTAGCAAAACATTTTTTAAGTCTGATGAAGATTTAACTAATGTGTCAAAAGTAAGGTTGCAAGTCGACGATTTTGTTTTGGCCTTATTATAATTGGTATGGTGAAATAATAATATGCATATGGCTCTTAAATCATACTTCTTAATGGTCCCATATGGTTTAGTGCCTAGGATAGTTAACTTTCACTTAACAGGCCAGGGTTCGATTCCCGGTGTGGGAAAATTTTTAACTCTATAATCTTCGAACATTTGAACCTTTTATAATTTATAATGATGTATAATATAAATACTGTAATCTTAACTATAGTGAAGTTGCCTATGCAAGTTAGTATAGGGAAGAGTTCGATCTTTATTATAATTTTTTAAGAACTATGGGTTTTTATATTTCTTAACATTGGACGTGATCGTCTCTTACTAGGTTGCTAGCTACCGCTGCAACCCGGATACCGCTGGTATACGATTATGTTTGAAAGACTGCAGTGTGAAAAGACATCAAAATGCAGTTTTTGGTGGAAAAATTTATTCTCTTTTAGAAATAATTTATTTTAGTTACTATAGATTTTTAACCCAATTAATTTCCTTTAAAATGAGCTATTGAACAACCCTCTACGATGTTCCAGTGCCAAGCTATCTCTGGATACAAAAAAAGAAAAAAAAAGAAAAAAAGGAAAAATATCCCGTTTAGGCAGAATGTTGTAGTAGCTGCCACTTTTCTTGATTTTCAAGCCAATATATTTCCCTTGCTGTTCAAGCCAAGGGACAGAAATTTTACTATGCAGGGGTTTCGGACAAGGCGGTTCTAATGGTGTACTTTTTGTTTTGATCTGACTCTTTTTTTAAGAACTATGGGTTTTTATATTTCTTAACATTGGACGTGATCGTCTCTTACTAGGTTGCTAGCTACCGCTGCAACCCGGAAATATAACTGTACTAGCCTACACTATAGTTAAGTGGCCTATAAAATTTAGTAGAGGCAAGAGGTCGTTGTTTATTATAAAAACTTAAAGAATCAGGCAGCTAACTAAGTCCAATATAAGCAATTGTTTGTTTTTCTAATGATCATCTTTTAATTTGAAGTTTCTTACTAGGTTGCTAGCTACCACTTAAACCCGGATTGTGTAATAGGTTGCTAACTACCGCTGCAACCTAGATATTCTTATTTCTTCTACTATGGGCTAAGGTTCGTTCTTTCATGTAAAACTAGCAAAACATTTTTTAAGTCTGATGAAGATTTAACTAATGTGTCAAAAGTAAGGTTGCAAGTCGACGATTTTGTTTTGGCCTTATTATAATTGGTATGGTGAAATAATAATATGCATATGGCTCTTAAATCATACTTCTTAATGGTCCCATATGGTTTAGTGCCTAGGATAGTTAACTTTCACTTAACAGGCCAGGGTTCGATTCCCGGTGTGGGAAAATTTTTAACTCTATAATCTTCGAACATTTGAACCTTTTATAATTTATAATGATGTATAATATAAATACTGTAATCTTAACTATAGTGAAGTTGCCTATGCAAGTTAGTATAGGGAAGAGTTCGATCTTTATTATAATTTTTTAAGAACTATGGGTTTTTATATTTCTTAACATTGGACGTGATCGTCTCTTACTAGGTTGCTAGCTACTGCTGCAACCCGGATACCGCTGGTATACGATTATGTTTGAAAGACTGCAGTGTGAAAAGACATCAAAATGCAGTTTTTGGTGGAAAAATTTATTCTCTTTTAGAAATAATTTATTTTAGTTACTATAGATTTTTAACCCAATTAATTTCCTTTAAAATGAGCTATTGAACAACCCTCTACGATGTTCCAGTGCCAAGCTATCTCTGGATACAAAAAAAGAAAAAAAAAGAAAAAAAGGAAAAATATCCCGTTTAGGCAGAATGTTGTAGTAGCTGCCACTTTTCTTGATTTTCAAGCCAATATATTTCCCTTGCTGTTCAAGCCAAGGGACAGAAATTTTACTATGCAGGGGTTTCGGACAAGGCGGTTCTAATGGTGTACTTTTTGTTTTGATCTGACTCTTTTTTTAAGAACTATGGGTTTTTATATTTCTTAACATTGGACGTGATCGTCTCTTACTAGGTTGCTAGCTACCGCTGCAACCCCGATTAATTTTTTTTAAATGGGCCATTGCACAACTCTCTACGATGTTCCAGTGCCAAGCTATCTGTGGAATTACTAACCAATACTATGATTAAGTGGCGTATAAAATTTGTAATAGGCAAGAGGTCGTTCTTTATTATATGCTGCAACCCGGATTCACATATATAGTTATGAAAGGCAGTCTGGCGGAGAGGTCCCAAGGCGCTGGTGTTAGCCACCGGTCTCTTCGGGGGCGTGGGTTCAAATCTTACCGCTGGTATACGATTATGAGATATGTACAAAAATCAAACATCTTTGAAGAGACTACAGCAGCAAATGACATTGAAAATGTCGTTTCTAGTCGAAAAATTTATTCTCTTTTACAAATACTTTATTTTAGTCACTTAACATATTTAACCCAATTAATTTCCTTTAAAATGAGCTATTGAACAACTCTCTACGATGTTCCAGTGCCAAGCTATCTGTGGCAAAAAAAGAAAAAAAGAATAAAAAAATATGCCGTTTGTGGAGAATAACGTGGTTAAAGTCAATTTTCTTGATTTTCAAGCCAATATATTTCCCTTGCTGTTCAAGCCAAATGACAGAAAGTTTTCTATATAGGGGTTTTAGACAAGGGGTTGTTTTGATCTGACTCCTTTCTTAGGAGCTATGGGTTTTTATATTTCTTAACATTGGACGTGATCGTCTCTTACTAGGTTGCTAGCTACCGCTGCAAACCAGATTAGGAGTTATAGTTTTTTGTATTTCTTAACATTGGAAGTGATTGTCTCTTACTAGGTTGCTAGCTACTACTGCAACCCGGATTATTTTCCAGTTAATATTGGCTAGATGTCGTTCTTTACTATAATTTAATTACAAAAAGTTTTTAACCCCATTAATTTCCTTTAAAATATGCCATTGAACAACTCTCTACGATGTTCAAGTGCCAAGCTATCTGTGGAATTACTAATCTATACTATATTAATTGGCGTATAAAATTTTTTATGAGCAAGAGGTTGTTCTTTATTATAACTTTCTACTTGATTACAAACAGGAAAAAGCCTACGGCTTTTTCTTCTTTGAAATAGTAAGAGACTAGCCTCAAACAATCAAGTAGCTAACTAAATCAAATGTATGTATTGGGTTTTTATTCCAATGACCGTCTTTTATTGGAAAATTTTAATATATTGACCTTAAATATAATAACTGTACTAACCTATACTATAGTTAAGTGGCCTATAAAATTTAGTATAGGCAAGAGGTCGTTCTTTATTATAACCCTTTAATGTAACCTCCTTTTACACTACCTGAAAGTTGCAACTCTATTTTTCGGGCTGTTCCCGAGATATTACAGATATTATATTTTGTAAACTTCGATGCACCCAGTGTCTTCGGATATAGTTTTATCTTCTATCTTAAGTCACAGTTTGATGTCTACTGCATCCTCCCCCAACACTCCCTGAGACTTACAGTCTGATCACCAAAGTCATACCCAGGATATTATTTATCTCGCTACTTAATCCTTGAATAGATTTTAGGTGCCATAGATGTTTTTTTGTGCAAAAACATTTAGGGGGAATGAAGAAACATCAGTGTAATACCCCCTCCTTGCTCTACTTGGGGCCTTAGCACCCCCTGAAAGTTCCTACTCGATGCACCTTAGCATTTTAGTCATATTAAAAATACGCTATTTTGGTAGTCTGGCTCTTAACTGTGATTTATGATGAATCATATCGATCCTTTATGTAACTTTAAATATAACTGTACTAGCCTATACTATAGTTAAGTGGCCTATAAAATTTAGCATAGACAAGAGGTCGTTCTTTACTATAACTAGATCTAGAGATTTCCTTTAAAATGAGTCATTGAACAACTCTCTACGATGTTCCAGTGCCAAGCTATCTCTGGAAACAAAAGAAAGAAAAAAATATCCCGTTTGTGCAGAATAACGTGGTTAAAGTCAATTTTCTTTATTTTCAAGCCAATATATTTTCTTTGTTATTCAAGCCAAAGGGTGGTAAGTTTCCTTTATAGGGGTTTTGGACAAGGCGGTTCTAATGGTGTACTTTTTGTTTTGATCTGACTATTTTTCTAGGAGTTAGGGGTTTTTATATTTCTTAACATTGGACGTGATCGTCTCTTACTAGGTTGCTAGCTACCGGTGCAACCCCGATTATAAGACAATAATATGGCTTACGGGTTACAAACCAAAAAAAGTTTGGTTCCAGAATACAATAATAACTTTGAACTGAGATGAAAAAAAATTTTCTTCCAGGAGACAAAAAGTAAAACTAATTATAAAATTTCATGTATTTTTGTTGTTTAAATTAAGAACTTACTATTACTGATTAGGCATCATAAATATTTTTGCAGTTTACATAATAATTTTAGCGATTAAGCCAAAAAAGAAAATTTTGGTTCCAGGAGTTTCGGTTACTATTCAGACAAGTAGCTATTATTACTATAGAGTTCATAATCATGAACTGTTTGATTGCTTCAAAATTCAAATATCTTTGACAAGACTTCAGTATGAAAATACATCAATAATGCAGTTTTTTTTGACAAAATTGATTCTACTTAAAAAAGTATTTTATTTTTAATTAAAAAAGTGACTAGATGTTGCAATTTCCTTTAAAATGAGCTATTATACAGCTCTCTATGATTTTCCAGTGCCCAGCTAGCTGAGCAGGAAAAAAAAAGCGGAAAGAAAAAACATCCCGTTTGTGGAGAATAACATGGTAAAAGTCAATTTTCTTGATTTTCAAGCCAATATATTTTCTTTGTTATTCAAGCCAAAGGGCGGTAAGTTTCCTTTTTAGGGGTTTCAGACAGGGCGGTTCTAATGGTGTACTTTTGTTTTGATCTGACTCTTTTTTTAGGAGTTGGGGGGTTTTATATTTCTTAACATTGGAGGTGATCGTCTCTTACTAGGTTGCTAGCTACCGCTGCAACCCGGATTATGTTTGAAAGACTGCAGTGTGAAAAGACATCGAAAATGCAGTTTTTGGTGGAAAAATTTATTCTCTTTTAGAAATAATTTATTTTAGTTAAAAAAGGTTTTTAACCCAATTAATTTCCTTTAAAATGAGCTATTGAACAACCCTCTACAATGTTCCAGTGCCAAGCTATCTCTGGATACAAAAAAAAGAAAAGAGAAAAAAATATCCCGTTTGGGGAGAATAACGTGGTTAAAGTCAATTTTCTTGATTTTCAAGCCAATATATTTCCCTTGCTGTTCAAGCCAAGGGACAGAAAGTTTCCTATACAGGGGTTTCGGACAAGGCGGTTCTAATGGTGTACTTTTTGTTTTGATCTGACTCCTTTTTTAGGAACTATGGGTTTTTATATTTCTTAAGATTGGACGTGATCGTCTCTTACTAGGTTGCTAGCTACCGCTGCAACCCGGATTAAAGGTAGAACTCTTTCTAATTGATTACAAACAGGAAAAAGCCTACGGCTTTTTCTTCTTTGAAATAGTAAGAGACTAGCCTCAAACAATCAAGTAGCTAACTAAATCAAATGTATGTTTTGGGTTTTTATTCCAATGACCGTCTTTTAGTGGAAAATTTTAATATATTGACCTTAAATATAATAACTGTACTAGCCTATACTATAGTTAAGTGGCCTAAAAAATTTAGTATAGGCAAGAGGTCGTTCTTTATTATAACCACCATATATCAGTTAGTAAGGGAGAGAGATCGTTCTTTACTGTAACTAATTCTTCTCCGAAATGGTAAGAGACGAACCTCAAACAATCAAGCAGCTAACTAAGTCGAATGTATGCAATGGTTTATCATTCTAATGATCGTCTTTTAATGTAACTATAAACTTCGAATATTTGAACCTTTTATAATTTATAATGATGTATAATATAAATACTGTAATCTTAACTATAGTGAAGTTGCGTATGCAAGTTAGTATAGGGAAGAGTTCGATCTTTATTATAATTTGGACTTGAGTTCGTTTTTTCACTATAAATACAAACAGGAAAAAGCCTACGGCTTTTTCTTCTTTTAAATAGTAAGAGACGAAACTCAAACAATCAAGTAGCTAACTAAGTCCAATGTATGGAATGGTTTGTTATTTCAGTGATCGTCTTTTAATGTAATTCTTTACTGCAAAACTAGCAAAACAATTTTTAAGTCTGATGAAGATTTAACTGATGTGTCAAAAGTAAGGTTGCAATTCGACGATTTTGTATTGGCCTTATTATAATTGGTATGGTGAAATAATAATATGCATATGGTTCTTAAATCATACTTGATTATGGTCCCATTTGGTCTAGTGGCTAGGATAGTTAACTTTCACTTAGGAGAACCGGGTTCGATTCCCGGTGTGGGAAAGTTTTTAACTCTATAATCTTCGAACATTCGAACCTTTTATAATTTATAATGATGTATAATATAAATACTGTAATCTTCACTATAGTGAAGTTGCCTATGCAAGTTAGTATAGGGAAGAGTTCGATCTTTATTATAAGTTTTTGGTGGAAAAATTTATTCTCTTTTAGAAATAATTTATTTTAGTTACTATAGATTTTTAACCCAATTAATTTCCTTTAAAATGAGCTATTGAACAACCCTCTACGATGTTCCAGTGCCAAGCTATCTGTGGATACAAAAAAAGAAAAAAAAAGAAAAAAAGAAAAAAATATCCCGTTTAGGCAGAATGTTGTAGTAGCTGCCACTTTTCTTGATTTTCAAGCCAATATATTTCCCTTGCTGTTCAAGCCAAGGGACAGAAATTTTACTATGCAGGGGTTTCGGACAAGGCGGTTCTAATGGTGTACTTTTTGTTTTGATCTGACTCTTTTTTTAAGAACTATGGGTTTTTATATTTCTTAACATTGGACGTGATCGTCTCTTACTAGGTTGCTAGCTACCTCTACAACCCGGATACTTTATTATGAAATAAATTACAAACAGGAAAAAGCCTACGGCTTTTTCTTCTTTGGAATAGTAAGAGACGATCCTCAAATAATCAGGCAGCTAACTAGGATTATAATTTGTTCTTTAACATAAACTTCATTAATCAGATATTTTAATATATCCTATATGGTCTAGAGGTTGGGATAGCTCTCACCCAGTAGGCTTGAGTTCAATTTCTGTTTGGGAAATTTTTATTTATGATGATTTCTTAAGGAACATAATTAAAATTTCTTAATGTAATAAAAACAATTTGTTTTAATTACAAAAGGTTTTTAACCCCATTAATTTCCTTTAAAATGAGCCATTGAACAACTCTTTACGATGTTCCAGTGCCATGCTATCTGTTGAAGTACTAACCTATACTATAATTAAGTGGCGTATAAAATTTAGTATAGGCAAGAGGTCGTTCTTTATTATAACAACGCGGATATCATAAAACATTTAATTAGCTTTTTACACATATCTCATATGGTCTAGTGGTTTAGGATAGTTGGCTTTCAACCAATTGGCTTGGGTTCGAATCCCGGTGTGGGAATTATTTTTAAAACAAAATCAGGTGAAATTAATTAGCTAATTTGACAAGACATAGGTAACTAAGGGCAAGAGTTCGTTCTTTACTATAAAACAGGCTCGGGTTCGATTCCCGGTGGGTGTGGGAAAATTTTTAACTCTATAATCTTCGAATATTTGAACCTTTTATAATTTATAATGATGTATAATATAAATACTGTAATCTTAACTATATTAACTATAGTGAAGTTGCTTATGCAAGTTAGTATAGGGAAGAGTTCGATCTTTATTATAATTTCAAGCCAATATATTTCCCTTGCTGTTCAAGCCAAGGGACAGAAATTTTACTATGCAGGGGTTTCGGACAAGGCGGTTCTAATGGTGTACTTTTTGTTTTGATCTGACTCTTTTTTTAAGAACTATGGGTTTTTATATTTCTTAACATTGGACGTGATCGTCTCTTACTAGGTTGCTAGCTACCGCTGCAACCCGGACTCTATTCACGTCATAACTCTAATATAAAACTATGATGACGTTCATTATTTATCTAGTAGGGTTTCAGACAAGGTATTTCTAATGATGTACTTTTGTTTTGATCTGACTCTATTTTTAGGAGTTTTGGGTTTTTATATTTCTTAGCATTGGACTGATCGTCTATTACTAGGTTGCTAGCTACTGCTGCAACCCAAATTCACATATATATTTATTTATGAGAGGCAGCCTGGCCGAGTGGTCCAAGGCACTGGTGTTAGCCACCAGTCTCTTCAGAGGCGTGGGTTCAATTCTTACCGCTGGTATACGATTATGTTTGAAAGACTGCAGTGTGAAAAGACATCAAAATGCAGTTTTTGGTGGAAAAATTTATTCTCTTTTAGAAATAATTTATTTTAGTTACTATAGATTTTTAACCCAATTAATTTCCTTTAAAATGAGCTATTGAACAACCCTCCACGATGTTCCAGTGCCAAGCTATCTCTGGATACAAAAAAAAAAAAAAAGAAAAAAAAAAAAAAAATATCCCGTTTAGGCAGAATGTTGTAGTAGCTGCCACTTTTCTTGATTTTCAAGCCAATATATTTCCCTTGCTGTTCAAGCCAAGGGACAGAAATTTTACTATGCAGGGGTTTCGGACAAGGCGGTTCTAATGGTGTACTTTTTGTTTTGATCTGACTCTTTTTTTAAGAACTATGGGTTTTTATATTTCTTAACATTGGACGTGATCGTCTCTTACTAGGTTGCTAGCTACCGCTGCAACCCGGATCACTTATTAGGTCACATATTGTTATCTTTTAATGTATTATTACAAACAGGAAAAAGCCTACGGCTTTTTCTTCTTTGGAATAGTAAGAGACGAACCTCAAAGAATCAGGCAGCTAACTAAGTCCAATATAAGCAATGGTTTGTTCTTCTAATGATCATCTTTTAATTTGGCGTTTCTTACTAGGTTGCTAGCTACCACTGCAACCTAGATATTCTTATTTCTGCTACTATGGGCTAAGGCTCGTTCTTTACTGTATTAACATTGGATGTGATCGTCTCTTACTAGGTTGCTAGCTACCGCTGCAACCCGGACTAGCATAACATTTTTTAAGTCTGATGAAGATTTAGCTAATGTGTCAAAAGTAAGGTTGTAACTCGACGATTTTGTTTTGGCCATATTATAATTGGTATGGTGAAATAATAATATGCATATGGTTCTTAAATCATACTTCTTTATGGTCGCAAATGGTCTAGTGGCTAGGATAGTTAACTTTCACTTAACAGGAACGGGTTCGATTCCCGGTGTGGGAAAATTTTTAACTCTATTATCTCCGAACATTCGAACCTTTTATAATTTATAATGATGTATAATATAAATACTGTAATCTTAACTATAGTGAAGTTGTCTATGCAAGTTAGTATAGGGAAGATTTCGATCTTTATTATAAATTTCCTATACATGGGTTTCGGACAAGGCGGTTCTAATGGTGTACTTTTTGTTTTGATCTGACTCCTTTTTTAGGAACTATGAGTTTTTATATTTCTTAACAAGGACGTGATCGTCTCTTACTAGGTTGCTAGCTACCGCTGCAACCCACACTAGGTTGCTAGCTACCGCTGCAACCCGGATAACTGAAAAACAACATTTATGATGAGCTATATTTGCCCTTTATGTAACTACAACTGGAACCACCAAATATCAGTTAGTATGGGAGAGAGATCGTTCTTTACTGTAATCATTGTGATAACTATCCTTGAACTTTTGTTTGGCTGTCTCAATTTTTGCATGTCTATAATCTTCATCATTGAGATAACACATCTTGCTGTTTTGTTTTGCTCTCTCAATTATTACTTCTCGATACGCCTGGTCAGTTGAATACCTTTGCTTTTTTCTTTTCAAGTTACTATCTCTGTTGTTTGTGTAGTACTATTTTTTTCAACTTGTGTATAGCTTGCTTGATTGAAACCATTATGTAATTATGAATGAGAACATTTACAGTTCTGACGCTTCTTATATAGTAATTATGACGTCACGGCGTAATGATTTTATTGACGTCATAGCGCAATGATATTATTTCATGACGTCTTCAGAAACAACAATATATTTTCGTGTTTTTCTATTCACGTCATAGCTCTAATATAAAACTATGACGACATTCAATATTTATCTAGTAGGGTTTCAGACAAGGTAATTCTAATGATGTACTTTTGTTTTGATTTGACTCTATTTTTAGGAGTTTCGTTATATTTCTTAGCATTGGACTGATCGTCTCTTACTAGAATGCTAGCTACTGCCGCAACCCAGATTCACATATATATTTATTTATGAGAGGCAACCTGACCGAGTGGTCCAAGGCACTGGTGTTAGCCACCAGTCTCTTCGGAGGCGTGGGTTCAAATCTTACCGCTGGTATGCGATTATGTTTGAAAGACTGCAGTGTGAAAAGACATCGAAAATGCAGTTTTTGGTGGAAAAATTTATTCTCTTTTAGAAATAATTTATTTTAGTTACAAAAGGTTTTTAACCCAATTAATTTCCTTGAAAATGAGCTATTGAACAACCCTCTACGATGTTCCAGTGCCAAGCTATCTCTGGATACAAAAGAAAAGAGAAAAAATATCCCGTTTGTGGAGAATAACGTGGTAAAAGTCAATTCGCTTGATTTTCAAGCCAATATATTTTCTTTGTTATTCAAGCCAAAGGGCGGTAAGTATCCTTTATAGAGGTTTCGGACAAGGCGGTTCTAATGGTGTACTTTTTGTTTTGATCTGACTCCTCTGTTAGGAACTATGGGTTTTTATATTTCTTAACATTGGACGTGATCGTCTCTTACTAGGTTGCTAGCTACCGCTGCAACCCGGAACATAGTTTTAAAATTCTTTTATATATGAATGTTTCTTGGTGTAGTGGTTAGCACTTAGGACTTTGAATCCTGCGATGTGAGTTCAAATCTCAGTAGAGCTTTTTTATAAATTATAGCTTACTTATACACCTATTTAGGTTCCTGTCGTGATTCCATCTTTTCAAAATTAAATTAGTTACTATGGCCTACAGTTCGTTCTTTACCTTATGATTTATTAAGGAATATAATTAAAATAAGAATGTATATAAGGAATCCTTTTATTACTTCAGTTACTGGGGGCTACAGTTCGTTCCTTAATGAAACCAACGTTCGTCTTTTATTGTAATTTTATTACTTCAGTTACTGTGGGCTACAGTTCGTTCCTTAATGTAAAAAACTAACTCAGTCCAATATATGCAATGGTGTGCTTTTCTAATGATCGTCCTTTAATATAAACTATGGACTAAAGTTCGTTCTTTAATGTAAAAATTCGATGATCGAGCCTTTATGTAACCCGGATTAAAAAATTATTATCACATCTTATATGTAACTTTTATTTTACAAGTCTTCGATAGTCTAATGGTAAGTATGCCCACTTGTTACCTGGAAGAAGGGGGTTCGATTCCCCGTCGGGGAGAACTTTTAATATGTTAAATTAAAAGCACTATCTTTTCAATTTAAAATTTAAAAAAGAAACTTGTTTATTTACATTCTAGCTAAAATAATGAAGATAATATGAATGAACCACAGTGTTCAGTTTCTTTGGACTTGAGTTCGTTTTTTAACTATAAATACAAACAGGAAAAAGCCTACGGCTTTTTCTTCTTTTAAATAGTAAGAGACGAAACTCAAACAATCAAGTAGCTAACTAAGTCCAATGTATGGAATGGTTTGTTATTTCAGTGATCGTTTTTTAATGTAAAAATATAAATACTGTAATCTTAACTATAGTGAAGTTGCGTATGCAAGTTAGTAAAGGGAAGAGTTTGATCTTTATTATACCTGGCCGAGTGATCTAAGGCACTGGTGTTAGCCACCAGTCTCTTCGGAGGCGTGGGTTCAAATCTTACCGCTGGTATACGATTATGTTTGAAAGACTGCAGTGTGAAAAGACATCAAAAATGCAGTTTTTGGTGGAAAAATTTATTCTCTTTTAGAAATAATTTATTTTAGTTACAAAAGGTTTTTAACCCAATTAATTTCCTTTAAAATGAGCTATTGAACAACCCTCTACGATGTTCCAGTGCCAAGCTATCTCTGGATACAAAAGAAAAAAAAAGAAAAAAATATCCCGTTTAGGCAGAATGTTGTAGTAGCTACCACTTTTCTTGATTTTCAAGCCAATATATTTCCATTGCTGTTCAAGCTAAGGGACAGAAAGTTTACTATACAGGGGTTTCGGACAAGGCGGTTCTAATGGTGTACTTTTGAATTTGATCTGACCCCTTTTTTAGGAACTATGGGTTTTTATATTTCTTAACATTGGACGTGATCGTCTCTTACTAGGTTGCTAGCTACCGCTGCAACCCGGATCCAGTGCAAAGCTATCTGTGGAAAAGAAAAAAATAAAAAAAAATATCCCGTTTAGGCAGAATGTTGTAGTAGCTGCCACTTTTCTTGTTTTTCAAGCCAATATATTTCCCTTAATATTCAAGCCAAGGGACTTTTACTATACAGGGGTTTCGGACAAGGCGGTTCTAATGGTGTACTTTTTGTTTTGATCTGACTCTTTTTTTAGGAGTTAGGGGTTTTTATATTTCTTAGCATTAGACGTGATCGTCTCTTACTAGGTTGCTAGCTACCGCTGCAACCCGGACTATCCCTGGATCCACCATATATACGTTACTATGGGCGAGAGATCGTTCGCCTGGTCGGTTGAATACCTTTGTTTTGCTCTCTCAATTATTACTTCTCGATACGCCTGGTCGGTTGAATACCTTTGTTTTGCTCTCTCAATTATTACTTCTCGATACGCCTGGTCGGTTGAATACCTTTGCTTTTTTCTTTTCAAGTTACTATCTCTGTTGTTTTTGTAGTACTGTTTTTTCAACTTGCGTATAGCTTGCTTTAATCTAACCATTATCTAATCCAGAATGAGAGAATTTACATCTTTGTCGTTCTTAAGTAGTAATTTTGACGTCACGGCGTAATGATTTTATTGACGTCATGGCGCAATGATATTATTTCATGACGTCGTCAGAAACAACAATATAATTTCGTGTTTTTCTATTCACGTCATAGCTCTAATATAAAACTATGATGACATTCATTATTTATCTAGTAGGGTTTCAGACAAGGTAATTCTAATGATGTACTTTTGTTTGGATCTGACTCTATTTTTAGGAGTTTTGTTATATTTCTTAGCATTGGACTGATCGTCTCTTACTAGGTTGCTAGCGACTGCTGCGACCCAAATTCACATATATATTTATTTATGAGAGGCAGCCTGGCCGGGTGGTCCAAGGCACTGGTGTTAGCCACCAGTCTCTTCGGAGGCGTGGGTTCAAATCTTACCACTGGTATACGATTATGTTTGAAAGACTGCAGTGTGAAAAGACATCGAAAATGCAGTTTTTGGTGGAAAAATTTATTCTCTTTTAGAAATAATTTATTTTAGTTACAAAAGGTTTTTAACCCAATTAATTTCCTTTAAAATGAGCTATTGAACAACCCTCTACAATGTTCCAGTGCCAAGCTATCTCTGGATACAAAAGAAAAAAAAAGAAAAAAAATATCCCGTTTAGGCAGAATGTTGTAGTAGCTGCCACTTTTCTTGATTTTCAAGCCAATATATTTCCCTTGCTGTTCAAGCCAAGGGACAGAAAGTTTACTATACAGGGGTTTCGGACAAGGCGGTTCTAATGGTGTACTTTTGAATTTGATCTGACTCCTTTTTTAGGAACTATGGGTTTTTATATTTCTTAACATTGGACGTGATCGTCTCTTACTAGGTTGCTAGCTACCGCTGCAACCCGGATCCAGTGCAAAGCTATCTGTGGAAAAAAAAAGAAAAAAAAATATCCTGTTTAGGCAGAATGTTGTAGTAGCTGCCACTTTTCTTGTTTTTCAAGCCAATATATTTCCCTTAATATTCAAGCCAAGGGACTTTTACTATACAGGGGTTTCGGACAAGGCGGTTCTAATGGTGTACTTTTTGTTTTGATCTGACTCTTTTTTTAGGAGTTAGGGGTTTTTATATTTCTTAGCATTGGACGTGATCGTCTCTTACTAGGCTGCTAGCTACCGCTGCAACCCGGACTATCCCTGGATCCACCATATATACGTTACTATGGGCGAGAGATCGTTCGCCTGGTCGGTTGAATACCTTTGTTTTGCTCTCTCAATTATTACTTCTCGATACGCCTGGTCGGTTGAATACCTTTGTTTTGCTCTCTCAATTATTACTTCTCGATACGCCTGGTCGGTTGAATACCTTTGCTTTTTTATTTTCAAGTTACTATCTCTGTTGTTTGTGTAGTACTGTTTTTTCAACTTGCGTATAGCTTGCTTTAATCTAACCATTATCTAATCCAGAATGAGAGTATTTACATCTTTGTCGTTCTTAAGTAGTAAAAATGAGCCATTGAACAACTCTCTACAATGTTCCATTGCCATGGTATCTGTTGAATTACTAACCTATACTATAATTAAGTGACGTATAAAATTTAGTATAGGTAAGAGGTCGTTCTTTCTTAAAATTCTTTACTCTAATAATAATTGACAAACACCATTTATGATAAGTTATATCGGTCCTTTATGTAATACTGCTGTAACCCTGATAACAAACAGGAAAATATTACAAACAGGAAAAAGCCTACGGCTTTTTCTTCTTTGAAATAGTAAGAGACGAACCTCAAACGATCAAGTAGCTAACTAAGTCCAATGCATGCAAGAACTTTTTATTCCAATGATCGTCTTTTAATGTAACATCTTACTAGGTTGCTAGCTATCGTTCTTTACTGTAATTTGTGTAGTACTGTTTTTTCAACTTGCGTATAGCTTGCTTGATTGAAACCATTATGTAATTATGAATGAGAACATTTACAGTTCTGACGCTTCTTATATAGTAATTATGACGTCACGGCGTAATGATTTTATTGACGTCATAGCGCAATGATATTATTTCATGACGTCTTCAGAAACAACAATATATTTTCGTGTTTTTCTATTCACGTCATAGCTCTAATATAAAACTATGACGACATTCAATATTTATCTAGTAGGGTGTCAGACAAGGTAATTCTAATGATGTACTTTTGTTTTGATTTGACTCTATTTATAGGAGTTTTGTTATATTTCTTAGCATTGGACTGATCGTCTCTTTCTAGATTGCTAGCTACTGCCGCAACCCAGATTCACATATATATTTATTTATGAGAGGCAACCTGACTGAGTGGTCCAAGGCACTGGTGTTAGCCACCAGTCTCTTCGGAGGCGTGGGTTCAAATCTTACCGCTGGTATACGATTATGTTTGAAAGACTGCAGTGTGAAAAGACATCGAAAATGCAGTTTTTGGTGGAAAAATTTATTCTCTTTTAGAAATAATTTATTTTAGTTACAAAAGGTTATTAACCCAATTAATTTCCTTTAAAATGAGCTATTGAACAACCCTCTACGATGTTCCAGTGCCAAGCTATCTCTGGATACAAAAGAAAAGAGAAAAAATATCCCGTTTGTGGAGAATAACGTGGTAAAAGTCAATTCGCTTGATTTTCAAGCCAATATATTTTCTTTGTTATTCAAGCCAAAGGGCGGTAAGTATCCTTTATAGAGGTTTCGGACAAGGCGGTTCTAATGGTGTACTTTTTGTTTTGATCTGACTCCTCTGTTAGGAACTATGGGTTTTTATATTTCTTAACATTGGACGTGATCGTCTCTTACTAGGTTGCTAGCTACCGCTGCAACCCGGATTAAAGGTAGAACTCTTTCTAATTGATTACAAACAGGAAAAGCCTACGGCTTTTTCTTCTTTGAAATAGTAAGAGACTAGCTTCAAACAATCAAGTAGCTAACTAAATCAAATGTATGTATTGGGTTTTTATTACAATGACCGTCTTTTAGTGGAAAATTTTAATATATTGACCTTAAATATAATAACTGTACTAGCCTATACTATAGTTAAGTGGCCTATAAAATTTAGTATAGGCAAGAGGTCGTTCTTTATTATAAAATTTTTGTCACTATACGTGATATACACATAGTTATCCGAGGCAGCTTGGCCGAGAGGTCTAAGGCATTGGTTTTAGCCACCCGTATCTTTCGAAGTGTGGATTCAAATCCCAACGCTGCCAGTATTTCATACAAAAGCAAACAAAGTACTCGTTTTAGTCTTAAATTTATAATCTTACTTTAGTTACTATGGGCTGAAGTTCGTTCTTTACTGTAAGGTTGCTAGCTACTGCTGCAACCCAAATTTACATATATATTTATTTATGAGAGGCAGCCTGGCCGAGTGGTCCAAGGCACTGGTGTTAGCCACCAGTCTCTTCAGAGGCGTGGGTTCAATTCTTACCGCTGGTATACGATTATGTTTGAAAGACTGCAGTGTGAAAAGACATCAAAAATGCAGTTTTTGGTGGAAAAATTTATTCTCTTTTAGAAATAATTTATTTTAGTTACTATAGATTTTTAACCCAATTAATTTCCTTGAAAATGCGCTATTGAACAACCCTTTACGATGTTCCAGTGCCAAGCTATCTGTGGAAAAGAAAAAAGAAAAAAAAAGAAAAAAAAAGAAAAAAATATCCCGTTTAGGCAGAATGTTGTAGTAGCTGCCACTTTTCTTGATTTTCAAGCCAATATATTTCCCTTGCTGTTCAAGCCAAGGGACAGAAATTTTACTATGCAGGGGTTTCGGACAAGGCGGTTCTAATGGTGTACTTTTTGTTTTGATCTGACTCTTTTTTTAAGAACTATGGGTTTTTATATTTCTTAACATTGGACGTGATCGTCTCTTACTAGGTTGCTAGCTACCGCTGCAACCCGGAATAATGCAACCCGGAAAGTGGCGTATAAAATTTAGTATAGGCAAGAGGTCGTTCTTTATTATAACAACCCGGAAAAACTCAAACAATCAAGTAGCTAACTAAGTCCAATGTATGGAATGGTTTGTTATTTCAGTGATCGTCTTTTAATGTAAAACCCGCAAACCTCGAATCATGAGGCACACTTTCATCCATTGTGCTGTAGTAAGGTATTCATTGATTTGATTTTTCCACAAAACTTTGTATATACGGATAAATAGATTTTGATAAACTAATTCTTATGGCTATACTAACTTGACTATTCAAGTTAGTATAGCCAAGAGTTATTTTATAATTATAATGACGTCATATACACCACATACCTCTTTTTCTTTTCTCTGTTGCATCAGTTACTATGAGATAGACTTCGTTCCTTACTGTAATTATGTAATTTCTTCTTTTAAATAGTAAGAGACGAAACTTAAACAATCAAGTAGCAAACTAAGTCTAACGTATGGAATGGTTTGTTATTTAAGGGATCGTCTTTTAATGTAAACTGTAATCTTCACTATAGTGAAGTTGCCTATGCAAGTTAGTATAGGGAAGAGTTCGATCTTTATTATAATTACTATGGGAGAAAGATCGTTCTTTAGTGTAACATTGGACTGATCGTCTATTACTAGGTTGCTAGCTACTGCTGCAACCCAAATTCACATATATATTTATTTATGAGAGGCAGCATGGCCGAGTGGTCCAAGGCACTGGTGTTAGCCACCAGTCTCTTCAGAGGCATGGGTTCAATTCTTACCGCTGGTATACGATTATGTTTGAAAGACTGCAGGGTGAAAAGACATCAAAATGCAGTTTTTGGTGGAAAAATTTATTCTCTTTTAGAAATAATTTATTTTAGTTACTATAGATTTTTAACCCAATTAATTTCCTTTAAAATGAGCTATTGAACAACCCTCTACGATGTTCCAGTGCCAAGCTATCTCTGGATACAAAAAAAGAAAAAAAAAGAAAAAAAGAAAAAAATATCCCGTTTAGGCAGAATGTTGTAGTAGCTGCCACTTTTCTTGATTTTCAAGCCAATATATTTCCCTTGCTGTTCAAGCCAAGGGACAGAAATTTTACTATGCAGGGGTTTCGGACAAGGCGGTTCTAATGGTGTACTTTTTGTTTTGATCTGACTCTTTTTTTAAGAACTATGGGTTTTTATATTTCTTAACATTGGACGTGATCGTCTCTTACTAGGTTGCTAGCTACCGCTGCAACCCGGATAAAATTATTATCATATCTTATATGTAACTTTCTCTATATAAGTCTTCGATAGTCTAATGGTAAGCACTGCGAACTTGTTACATGGGAGAACGGGGTTCGATTCCCCGTTGGGGAGAACTTTTAATGTGTTGAATTAAAATCACTATCCTTTAAATTTAAAATTTAAAAAAGAAACTTATTTATTTACATCCTAGCTAAAATAATGGAGATAATATGAATGAACCACAGGGTTCAGTTTCTTTGGGCTTGAATTCGTTTTTTAACTGTAAATACACCAGTAACTGTAAATACGGCTTTTTCTTCTTTTAAATAGTAAGAGACGAAACTCAAACAATCAAGTAGCTAAATCCAATGTATGGAATGGTTTGCTATTTCAGTGATCGTCTTTTAATGTAATCTTACTACACAGTTCGTTACCTTTTCAGTATCGATCCCTTATGTATGATCTCCTAATGATCGTCTTTTAATATAATTTTACCCTAAACAAGATTTTAATTTATGTCTAATATTAATCATTAAGGAAAATTCAAAATCTATATAATGATTTCTCTCTACAATGAGTTTGACAAGAATTGTATTTACTAAAAAATCCCTTTGCAAGAATAAGAGAATGAATAAAGATTAAGTTAGGGTATGGGGATCGGTCCTACGACTCCAGACAGAGCTAATTCTCTTACAACGCCATACCTAATTTAGTATAGCCAAGAGGTCGTTCTTTATTATAATTAGAAATAATTTATTTTAGTTACTATAGATTTTTAACCCAATTAATTTCCTTTAAAATGAGCTATTGAACAACCCTCTACGATGTTCCAGTGCCAAGCTATCTCTGGATACAAAAGAAAAAAAAAAGAAAAAAAGAAAAAAATATCCCGTTTAGGCAGAATGTTGTAGTAGCTACCACTTTTCTTGATTTTCAAGCCAATATATTTCCCTTGCTGTTCAAGCCAAGGGACATAAATTTTACTATGCAGGGGTTTCGGACAAGGCGGTTCTAATGGTGTACTTTTTGTTTTGATCTGACTCTTTTTTTAAGAACTATGGGTTTTTATATTTCTTAACATTGGACGTGATCGTCTCTTACTAGGTTGCTAGCTACCGCTGCAACCCGGATACTGTAAAAATAAAATATATATTAAAAAATGGAATTTTTTGGTCTGAAACCACATAGTCAATCCCACATGGGGTAGTTAGAACCTAACCAAAAATAAAACTAATTTTAACATTTTAAGGTATTTTTCTAGCTTGAATTGAAATATTCGAACTGTTGCTCGGATACCATGGATATTTTTGCAGTTTACACAAGCTGCAAAGAACGCACAGGCTGATCTTTGTAAATTGAGAAAAATTTAACGAATGTTTTACCGGGATTACGAAAAATATTCAAAATTAAAGATTAAAATTATCTCTGAAAGAATAGATTTTGTTGAAAAGTCAGCTAGAGATGCTTTCGCAAAACTTCATAGTAATATCCAAAAGAAATGTTGCATGTTTAGTGAAAAGCTTCCAAGGTATGGACCGGCAGCTGTGGAACAGTTTACAGATGTAATGGGAAATCTTATAAATCACTGTGAATATATGGAGGCATAATTGTCCTTTACTTAGTTTCAGCTTAAATTTGATGATCGAACCTTCATGTAATACTAACTACATCCAGCGACTATGACGTCATTGATCAATATTGTATATAAAAAATTAAGTTTTTCGTAAAAATTAATTAATAAAAAAAAAAAAATTAAGTGCAAAAGGCGCTAGATCTAGATATTTCCTTTAAAATGAGCTATTGAACAACTCTCTACGATGTTCCAGTGCCAAGCTATCTCTGGAAACAAAAGAAAAAAATATGCCATTGGTGGAGAATAACGTGGTTAAAGTTAATTTTCTTGATTTTCAAGCCAATATATTTCCCTTGTTCTTCAAGATAAATGACAGAAAGTTTCCTATGTAGGGGTTTCGGACAAGGCGGTTCTAATGGTGTACTTTTTGTTTTGATCTGACTGCCTTTTTAGGAGCTATGGGTTTTTTTATTTCTTAACATTGGACGTGATCGTCTCTTACTAGGTTGCTAGCTACGGCTGCAACCCGGATATAGTTAAGTGGCATTATCAAGAAAATAATCAAGCAATCAAGTAGCTACCTAAGTCCAATGTATGCAGTGGTATGTTATTCCAATGATCGTCTTTTAATGTAATCCCGTTTAGGCAGAATGTTGTAGTAGCTGCCACTTTTCTTGATTTTCAAGCCAATATATTTCCCTTGCTGTTCAAGCCAAGGGACAGAAATTTTACTATGCAGGGGTTTCGGACAAGGCGGTTCTAATGGTGTACTTTTTGTTTTGATCTGACTCTTTTTTTAAGAACTATGGGTTTTTATATTTCTTAACATTGGACGTGATCGTCTCTTACTAGGTTGCTAGCTACCGCTGCAACCCGGAACCATTGAACAGCTCTTTACGATGTTTCAGTGCCAAGCTATCTGTGGAATTACTAACCTATACTATAATAAAGTGGCGTATAAAATTAAGTTTAGGCAAGAGGTCGTTCTTTATTATAACTTTTAATGTAACCATTGAACAACTCGCTACGATGTGCCAGTGCCAAGCTATCAGTGGTATTACTAATATATACTATAATTAAGTGGTGCATAAAATTTAGTTTAGGCAAGAGGTCGTTCTTTATTATAACATCAGTTACTATGAGATAGACTTCGGTCCTTACTGTAAATTTTATATTTCTTAACATTGGACGTGATCGTCTCTTACTAGGTTGCTAGCTACCGCTGCAACCCGGATATTCAAACTATTGCTCGGATACCAAGGATATTTTTGCAGTTTACACAAGCTGCAAAGAACGCACAGGCTGATCTTTGTTAATTGAGAAAAATTTTACGAATGTTTTACCGGGATTACGAAAAATATTCAAAATTAAAGATTAAAATTATCTCTTAAAGAATAGATTTTGTTTAAAAGTCAGCTAGAGATGCTTTCGCAAAACTTCATAGTAATATCCAAAAGAAATGTTGCGTGTTTAGTGAAAAGCTTCCAAGGTATGGACCGGCAACTGTGGAACAGTTTACAGATGTAATGGGAAATCTTATACATCACTGTGAATATATGGAGGCATAATTGTCCTTTACTTAGTTTCAGCTTAAACTTGATGATCGAGCCTTTATGTAATACTAACTACATCCAGAGAATATGACGTCATTGATCAATATTGTATATAAAAAATTAAGTTTTTCGTAAGAAATAATTAATAAAAAAAATTAAGTGCAAAAGGCGCTAGATCTAGAGATTTCCTTTAAAATGAGCTATTGAAAAACTATCTACGATGTTCCGGTGCCAAGCTATCTCTGGAAACAAAAGAAAAAAAAATATATCCCGTTTGTGGAGAATAACGGGGTTAAAGTCAATTTTCTTGATTTTCAAGCCAATATATTTTCTTTGTTATTCAAGCCAAAGGGCAGTAAGTTTCCTTTATAGGGGTTTCGGATAAGGCAGTTCTAATGGTGTACTTTTTGTTTTGATCTAACTCCTTTTTTAGGAGCTATGGGTTTTATATTTCTTAACATTGGACGTGATCGTCTCTTACTAGGTTGCTAGCTACCGCTGCAACCCGGAAACAGAAAGTTTCCTATACAGGGGTTTCGGACGGTTCTAATGGTGCACTTTTTGTTCTGATCTGACTCCTCTTTTAGGAACTATTGGTTTTTATATTTCTTAACATTGGACATGATCGTCTCTTCCTAGGTTGCTAGCAACCGCTGCAACCCGGATTGCTAGCTACCGCTGCAACCCGGATACTGATGGAAATTACATAACCCCTATTTATGTTACAGTTAACATGGGCTAGGTGTCTTTGGTTATTGTAAAATTACTGCTCAGATATCATAAATATTTTTGCAGTTTACATAATAACTTTAGCGATTCTAAACTGAAAAATAAGATATATAAAAAAAATTGAATTTTTCGGTCTGGAAATACATATTAAATTTCACGTCGGGTAGTTATTATGTACTAACTACATCCAACGACTATGACGTCATTGATCAATATTGTACATAAAAAATTAAGTTTTCCGTAAAAAATTGATTCGATTTAAAAAAAAAATTAAGTAAAAATGGCACTAGATCTAGAGATTTCCTTTAAAATGAGCCATTGAACAATACTATACGATGTTCCAGTGCCAAGCTATCGGTGGAAAAGAATCTTTAATATTAATTATAATCTTTTTCTTTACTGTAATATTATACAAGGAAGAGGTCGTTCTTTATTATAGCAACTCGGATTGACAACCCAGATTATGTAAACCCTGATTACAAACAGAAAAAAGCCTACGGCTTTTTCTTCTTTGGAGTAGTAAGAGACGACTCTCAAAGAATAAGGGAGCTAACTAAGTCCAATGTATGCAATAGTTTGTTCTTCTAATGATCGTCTTTTAATATAATATTTTTACAAAATAATTAAATAAAATTATTTAATTTAAAATTTTCAGGAATTAATATAGTTTCATTTGACAAAAAAAAACATATTTTACAAGGAATCAGGCAGCTAACAAAGTCCAATATATGCAATAGTTTGCTCTCTGAATTATCGTCCTTTAATGTAAGTAAATCACCCCTGGTAAAATATAAACTGTTTGACAACCCATATTATGTAAACCCTGATTACAAACAGTAGTAAGAGACGACTCTCAAAGAATCAGGCAGCTAACTAAGTCCAAGTTATGTAATGGTTTGTCTTTCTAATGATCATCTTTTAATATAATTCTTTATTATAAAATATTCGAGGTGTTTTTTATTATAAAATATTCATAGTTATGCGAGGCAGCGTGGACGAGTGGTTTAAGGCGCTGGTGTTAGCCACCCGTCACTTCGGAGGCATGGGTTCGAATCCCATCGCTGACAGTATTTTAGACCAAAGAAAACAAATTACTTGTTTGAGTCATAAATTTTAATCTTATTTTATTTACTATGGGCTAAAGTTCGTTCTTTACTGTGAACATCTCTAAGCCATGATACTGATGGAAATTACATAGTCCCTATTTATGTTTCAGTTAACATGGGCTAGGTGTCGTTCTTTATTGTAATTTACGTCACGTCGCTCATTAAGTCATATATGGTTATTAGTACACAATAGGTTTTAGATATTACGTCATGTCACTTATTACGTCATATATGGTTATTAGTAGATAATTGGTAAATAATAGAGTTCGTTCTTTATTATAATAAAAAATTAAGTTTTCCGTAAAAAATAATTAATTTTAAAAAAAATTAAGTAGAAATGGCACTAGATCTAGAGATTTCCTTTAAAATGAGCCATTGAACAACTCTCTACAATGTTCCAGGGCCAAGCTATCTGTGGAAAAGAAGAAGAAGAAGAAGAAAGAAAAAATATCCTGGTTGTCGGATATTTTTCTTGACCGAGTGGTCCAAGATGATGGTGTTAGTCACCAGTATCTTTGGATGTGTGGGTTTAAATCCTACCACTGGTATATGATTATGATGTCATTGATCAATCTTTAATATGACATATGCAATTTTTTCGTTCAAAATCGATTCTATTTCAAAAATAAATTGTCTCACTTATAAAAATTTTCTAACATCATTAATCACCTTCAACATGAGCCATTGAACAACTCTCTACGATGTTCCAGTCCCAAGCTATCTGTGGAAAAGAAGAAGAAAGAAAAAAATATCCCGTTCTTGAAGAATAATGTTGTAAAAGTCAATTTTCTTGATTTTCAAGCCAATATATTTTCTTTGTTATTCAAGCCAAAGGGCGGTAAGTTTCCCTTATAGGAATTTCGGACAAGGCGATTCTAATGGTGTACTTTTTGGTTTGATCTGACTCTTTTTTTTAGGAGTAATGGATTTTTATATTTCTTAACATTGGACGTGATCGTCTCTTACTAGGTTGCTAGCTACCGCTGCAACCCGGATTTCACTCCAATATATTTTCTTTGTTATTCAAGCCAAAGGGCAATAAGTTTCCTTTATAAGGGTTTCGGTCAAGGCGGTTCTAATGGTGTACTTTTTGTTTTGATCTGACTCTTTTTTTAGGAGTTAGGGGTTTTTATATTTCTAAACATTGGACGTGATCGTCTCTTACTAGGTTGCTAGCTACCGCTGCAACCCGGAATGCTAGCTACCGCTGCAACCTGGATATGAAAAGACAATGGATAAAAGTATCATGTGTATCATATTGTTAATTTTAAAACTTTAATCAATGACGTCATAGTACAAGTGGCAAGCGCGATCGGCTTTTAACCAAAAGGTTGGTGGTTCAAAGCCACACGGGATCATTATTATATCATTAACGAGTATAGGCTTATTTAGTATAGGAAAGAGTTCGTTCTTTATTATAAAAATAAAATAAAAATTTAATTTTTTTCAATTTTTATGTCAAGTTACTAATTATGTCATGTGTGGTTATTAGTACACAATCGGTGTTAGATATTATGTCATGTCACTTATTACGTCATATATGGTTATTAGTAAACAATCGGTAGAGAATTCGTTCCTTATTATAAAATTAAATGTAACTAGGTTTCAGCCATCTCTACAGCCATGATACTGATGGAAATTACTTAATCCCTATTTTTGTTTCAGTTAACATGGGCTAGGTGTCGTTCTTTATTGTAATGACTCTTTTTTTAAGAACTATGGGTTTTTATATTTCTTAACATTGGACGTGATCGTCTCTTACTAGGTTGCTAGCTACCGCTGCAACCCGGATGCGGCATAATTTTAGGTGAGGAATTTTTAAATTATTAAATGAATTACGGGTTGTTTGATCCCAATTAATTTTAAAATTCGGGAAGTAATCCATCACCTCTTTGTAAAAATTTTCAAAAAAAAAGTTTTATTTTATTACATTTATAATGATTTTGTAAATTATTCACAAATTTACATGAATCAAAAGACCTTCCTTAACGTGGTAGCTTTTTACTGGAATTTTAAGGAATTCTTTTTTGAACTTGCGAAATGAATCAACTGTAAGTTTGTCTTTCATTAGTCTTTTGATGCAGCTAAAGTGTCCCCTTTTATGCTCTCTTGGATTATTTATCCAATCAAGTTTATTTATCTCGAACAATACAATTGCAGAAAATTCCTCTTCGTACATCTCTTCTAACTTTTGTTTGAGGATGTACAGGAGTTTCTGCTTTTTAAATTTTTGCACTTTCATTGAATTCTCAGGTAGAGTACTAGGAGGCAGAAACTTCTGTGTTAAATTTTCTTCTGCATCTGTACAAAGCATCTTCAGAATGTCATTAGTCAGAATGTGCTGATTTACTTCTTTTTTCTCTTGGTTTTCCTCATTATTAGAATTGGATGAACTCTTACTGCCAGAATGAGAAATGGTGTCTTCTTTCCTCTCATTTGAAGCCTTTTTTACTGGAATAGTGTCGCCCCTTTACTGAAATCCTTACTGTATTACAAACAGGAAAAAGCCAATGGCTTTTTCTTAATTGGAATAGTAAGAGACGACCTGGCTAAAACCTACGATTATGATCAATCTTTAATCTTATTTTAGTTGTAAATACCTTGGAAGCTTTTCATTAAACTGACAACATTTCTTTTGGATATTACTATGAAGCTTTGCGAAAGCATTTCTAGCCGACTTTTCAACAGCATCCGCTCTTTCAAAGAGAATTTTAATCTGTAATTATGAATACTTTTCGTGATCCTGGTAAAACATGCGTAAAATGTTTCTCAATTTACGAAGATCAGCCTGCATTTTTGCCATCTTCTTGTATTTCTGAATGTAATTTTTCCCTTTGTCCTTATGCGTTCTTCGGTACAACCTCGCAGAGAATTTCATTTTTTCATTATAGCTTTTGTCACCCCAGTATCTACCCATTATTCTGGTAGCAACTTTTTTCTTATATATTTTTTGGTAATCTTCATCATTGTGATAACACTCCTTGATCTTTTGTCTAGCCTGCTCAATTGTTGCTTCTTTATAAAGTTTATCATTGTGATAACGCTCCTTGATCTTTTGTCTAGCCTGCTCAATTCTTGCTTCTCTGTAATCTTTATCATTATCATACCGTTCCTTGATCTTTTGTCTAGCCTGCTTAATTCTTGCTTCTCTGTAATATTCATCATTACCATACCGTTCCTTGATCTTTTGTTTGGCTGTCTCAATTTTTGCATGTCTATAATCTTCATCATTGTGATAACACATCTTGCTGTTTTGTTTTGCTCTCTCAATTATTACTTCTCTGTTTTTTCAACTTGCGTATAGCTTGCTTTGATCTAACCATTATCTAATCAAGGATGAGACCATTTACAGTTTTGAGTTTCTTATATAGTAATTATGACGTCACGGCGTAATGATTTTATTTCATGACGTCATGGCGCAATGGTATTATTTCATGACGTCTTCAGAAACAACAATATAATTTCGTGTTTTTCTATTCACGTCATAGCTCTAATATAAAACTATGATGACATTCATTATTTATCTAGTAGGGTTTCAGACAAGGTAGTTCTAATGATGTACTTTTGTTTTGATCTGACTCTATTTTTAGGAGTTCTGGGTTTTTATATTTCTTAGCATTGGACTGATCGTCTCTTACTAGGTTGCTCGCTACTGCTGCAACCCAAATTCACATATATATTTATTTATGAGAGGCAGCCAGACCGAGTGGTCCAAGGCACTGGTGTTAGCCACCAGTCTCTTCGGAGGCGGGGGTTCAAATCTTACCGCTGGTATCCGAGTATGTTTGAAAGACTGCTGTGTGAAAAGACATCAAAAATGCAGTTTTTGGTGGAAAAATTTATTCTCTTTTAGAAATAATTTATTTTAGTTACTATAGATTTTTAACCCAATTAATTTCCTTTAAAATGAGCTATTGAACAACCCTCTACGATGTTCCAGTGCCAAGCTATCTCTGGATACAAAAGATAAAAAGAAAAAAAAAATATCCCGTTTAGGCAGAATGTTGTAGTAGCTGCCACTTTTCTTGATTTTCAAGCCAATATATTTCCCTTGCTGTTCAAGCCAAGGGACAGAAAGTTTCCTATACAGGGGTTTCGGACAAGGCGGTTCTAATGGTGTAGTTTTTGTTTTGATCTGGCTCCTTTGTTAGGAACTATGGGTTTTTATATTTCTTAACATTGGACGTGATCGTCTCTTACTAGGTTGCTAGCTACCGCTGCAACCCGGATAATGACAGATGCAATGTCTCAGGAACGGAATGGGGTATAAAGTTGAAAGTTTCAGGGAATGTTAATAGGGATGTAAAATATAATCAAAAAATATTTTGTGTATACAGACTGTCAAAAAGGCATATGTGTAATACCCCAAGAACATTGTAACTTTTAGGGCATGTTGTTAGGATATTAAACGGAATAAAAAAATAACACCATGTACATATCAGGTTGTCAAAAAGGCGTTTCTTCAGTATCTCAAGAATACTAAGGGTATTAAATTGAAACTTTCAGGGCATGTTGAGTTATAATGATAATTTGAGCTTATTATTATTATTAAATTTATTATTTTATAACTAGATTTATTTAGTCTAAGGAAAAGTATAAGTCCTTAGTTGGATCCTCAGAAATCATAATCTTGTTTTAGACAATGGTGTGGCATTATTCATTGTTTTGTATAAGAGGCAATGTAAAATTCTTTTTTTCTGGGATGGGGGGGGGGGCAGTTATGGTGTATATTTTCCAAAAGTCATTGCATAGTAAAAAGTGCAGGGGTTTAACATGTCAAAATGCATATAGCTAAGCCACAGTTTCATCTGTAGACAAAAAGTTACATAGCTAACCTTTCTTCATAAAACTTTCCGATTACTTTTACACCCCACCGGTCTGTAGTAATTTCTATAGTAACTAACTGTGGGGTAGTGGCACTCCAACCATTCCTGCTGAGAGCTAGTTACACTGATTAAATAATTCCGGTGGGGAATATACTGCTGCTTAGGACTTACGAAGGGAATTTGGGGAGGGGGGTGTGCTCCCGATGAAATACCTGACTTCTCGAGAACAAACAAGGATGCCACCAAATAAACTTACGAGCTTAGCGAGAAGACTCCAGGGTCGCCAAAGTCTAAAGGGTCGACAACGCCCCGACGAAAAATGATTAAAAGCGGTATCTTTCAAAATCCTACTTGCCAGCAATTTGATACTTCAAAAAATAACATCTTTCACAGCTCATGTAGTCTTCAGCATCCCCTCCTAAAAAACCAAGAAGAGGCAAAACAAATCTTGTGTACTTCGTGAGCGGTAACAGCTCTAGGCCTAAATTATTTTAGGCCATTGAAAAAATGAAAGCATTCGGACCACCTTTCATCCGAATGCCACGACTAATACTTACACTTCTTCACCACAAAATGGCTGGATGAAGGCTCTCAAAAATGAGACTCTTAAGACTGGAAGTAAAACCCTTTGATTATAGAACTTATAATTCAGAAGGCCTACTAACTTATTAACCTAAAATTAACCTTTGAAACCTAACAACCTTATAGTACAATAACATCAATTCACAGTCATGTTTTTCAACGATTTTTCATCCTATTTCATTTTAGTCAGCAACTTCTCACACCCAAATATGCCTCTTAAATCCTTCAGTGCTTCGCTCTCACACCTCAAATAAAACACATTTTCGTTCACACACCCACGCACCTGCTGTGAATACAGACCTTTTTTCCTAACACACTGAATTACTCCTTATATCTCTTCTCATCTTTACTTCTTTTTTTTCATACTGTAGGCAACTTATTAAATAATCAAGCTTAATCTACTGATTAAAACCTAAAAGCACCTAAACATATATTGAATACTACTAAAGTTTAAACCTACACAAAGGGATGGGATTTCCATTCCTGAGAACGTTCCGAAGCCCCCCCCCCCTCTTTCACGAAGATATTGAGAAAAATGCCTCCAAATGAGCAAAGGTCTAAAAATCATTTTTTGGATTTTACAACTTTATGCTAAAGAAGCTACTAATCCTAGTAAAGACCCCCCGCTCTTTTGACTCCCAAGAGTATCCCACCAAGCAGATTCTGAGCTATATTTTCGACAACTCCTTAAATTAGGTATTCTGAGCCACTAAACAACAATGGGACAATAACCACATAGTTCAAATTTGAAATTTATTTACGAATTCCATATAAATGACTTGTATACGGCCGTATTGACCAATTAAAATCTGCAGTACCAAACAAGGAAACAACATTGGTAAAAAAAAGAAAGAAAAAACTATATACAAGTTATACACAACACTACAAAGCCCGTATAAAATAATGCTTTGCATTTAAAAATATAGAATCAATTTCAATAAACTAAAAAAGAACGAAAAACAAAAGAAAATGTATAGTCTTTCCGTGGACTATTCTGTTTTTCTAACAGAGAATAGCCATTAAAGCAATTCAACCCATAAAATCTGGGTCACTGTCACGATCACTTCCTTCACTATCACTCACATATTTCTTCTTCTTTTTCTTCTTCTTATGTTTTCGTTCACTTCGTTCTGAATATTCACTTTTTTCTTTTTTATCATTTCTATCATGTCTTTTTGATTTATGATGTCTGTCTCTTTCTCGGCTTCGATCCGACTCACGTCTTGTCTCTTTCTCACTTTCAATACGAGTTGATTTTGAGCCGAGTGATATTGTGATCTTCGGTATTTTTGTTATGCATGAGCTGTCGTTTAAAGATACCTGCAATCAAAGTTCAGTTATATATAGGTTAGCCCAGGGCTGCCAATTAATCTCGTTTTGTCTCGTGATTTTTAGCCTTTTATTTGTTATTATTCTCATAATCGTGAACAACGGGAAAATTCAAATTCAAATTAAAAAAAAAAAAAAAATCAAACAGGCGCTTGATTCAGAATAAGATTACATAGCCAGGATTTTTGCTCAGCGGGGGATATATATATATATATATATATATATATATATATATATATATATATATATATATATATATATATATATATATATATATATATATATATATATATATATATATATATATATATATATATATATATATATATATATATATATATATATATATATATATATATATATATATATATATATATATATATATATATATATATATATATATATATATATATATATATATATATATATATATAATATATATATATATCAAATGAAACTCAGAGAGGAGAGAAAGTAATAAAATGAAAAATAAAATCCAAAAGGGTGAAAAAACGAGAATTTTTTAAACCAGTGGCGAATCATGAAGATGACAAAATATAAGCAGATGTTTTGACAAGGACCTCCACCAAATCGTCCTCAGTGCTAAACAAAAAAGAAAGAAAAAAAAAATCTAAACTTTCGAAGTTTACTTTACAAAGACAGAACAGACACTGAATAAAAAACAGGCAGGAATCAATGAAAATTAATTTACAAAGATGATTGAGCAAGGATCTTTTTCCTTGCAATCGTTTGAGCTGGTCTACAATTTCGGTTTTCATTAGATATGCAAATAGGTTCTTTTAAGTTATACCGGGTAAAAATATTGATTGGGTCCTTCAAGATTAAACTATTGTAAATTGGGCCTAATGAAATATCTCCAGTATGTCTATTTATTGCTAAATTTTGAACCAAAATATAGCATAATTCAAAAATATAATAATAAGTAAATAGTAAAAATAATAAAGCATGCCTTACTACAAATCAAAACTCTTTCACTGACAGACTTTTTTCCGTTATATCAAAGAACACTTTTCCCAGTCACTTTTAACTTTTAAAACTGGCACTAGAACTTCCAATTTCCAATTGCAGGACCACATTCCTATATATCTACAACTATCCCTTCTTAACAAAGCCGTCAGAAAAAAAAAAACGAACACATAGAGACAACATCGTTCTTTACTCACTGCCCCCTACTGAAGACACTTGATTGTGATATAAACAACGTCCATATGTACCTTAAGCACAACAAATTCTACAATATCAACATCCCCTTATTTTCTCAAGAAAAAGGAGAAACAAACGCTAAAAGGTCCATCAGTCGAACTAGTCAAGACATGTCGTTTACAAAAGGTTCAATAACAAACAGGACATCCATTAGTTGGGAAAAGCATTGTCAGGGAAAAAGCATGTTTTTCCTGATAAGAAGTATCAAACAGTTCATGGTAACGAACTGTAAGTAAGGAATGACCCTGCTCGATAGTAACCGAAACTCTAAAAAAAGAAATTTTGATACCAATAGATGCATCAAAAGAATCAAATTTTTATGCTGATTTCAAATATATAAGTTTCATCAAGTTCAGTCTTACCTATCAGAAGTTACTAACCTGAGAAAAATTGCCTTATCTTCGAAAAAAGGGCGAAAGACACCCTAAAAGTCATAGAATCCTAATGAAAATCACAACACCAGAGACAGCGTATTAGAAAGCCCTGCAGTAGAGGTTTCAATCTTGGATGGTTCAATCCAAGAAAGATCATGGATGTGTGTTTTTTTTTTGTTTTTTTTTCAGGGGTGATCGTAACGACCCAGTGGTCCTAGAATATCGCGGGGGGGCTCAGTCAAACGGAAATTAAAAGTTCTAGTGCCCTTTTTAGGTGAACCAAAACAATGGAGGGCAACTAGGCCCCTCCCACTCTCATTTTTTCCCCAAGGTCACCCGATAAAAATTTTGAGATAGCCATTTTGTTCAGCATGGTCGAAAATTATAATAACTATGTCTTTGAGGATGACTGAATCCCCCCAAGTCCCCGGGGGAAGGGCTGTAAGTTATGAACTTTGCCCAATGTTTATATATAGTATTGGTTATTGGGAAGTATACAGACGTTTTCAGGGGAGAATTTTTCTTGTAGTGGGGGGGGGGGGTGGATCAGGAGTTACGTTGGAGGATCTATCCATGGAAGAAGGGACATTGCTATGAAGGGGGCGCCGGATTTCCCAGCATTATTTAAAAAAAACGGTCAGAAATTAAATAAGAAAAAACAAGTTTTCAACTGAAAACTTTTCAAACATCAAAATTTAAAACGAACAGAAACTATTATGTATATGATCGGGTTCATCTCCTAGTCAATACCTCGCTCTTTACGCTAATTTTTTTTTTTTAGTAGCTTCATAAGAGCTATTTGTTCTAATTAACTGTCTTTGTGATTAAGGGGTTATTTTTAAAGAATTGGAAAAAAAATTGAAATTTAGCGTAAGAAAGAGGTATTGACTAAGGGGCGAACCCCCCTAATATACGTAATAAAAATATACGAATATAGAAGTTCGTTGCGTAAGTTAATTCGTAAGTTACGTATATTTATTGTTAATAAAAACGTTCATAAATAAAATTAAACAACTTTTGAGAAAGCCATTTAACCAAAAAAAAGTAAAATTAATATGCAAATTTTGTTTTAATTATTCATGTACGGTGAGGCAAAATCAAAACATGCATTAATTTAAAAACGTTCAGAAATTAAATTTAAAAAAACAAGTTGTTTTTTTTTACTGAAAGTAAGGAGCAACGTTAAAACTTAAAACGAACAGAATTTATTCCGTATATGAAACGGGCTGTCCACTCCTCCACGCCTCGTTCTTTAGGCTAAAGTTTGACTCTTTCTCACAACTCTATTTTTTAAAACAATAAAAAAAACTAAACCACATATGGAGGTGTTTTGATTGCCAATTATAGTCCCTATTTTTCCTTGTTTTTCATTCAAAGTCTTTCAATCAAAGTCATTTGTTTTCATTCAAATCAAAGTTTCAATCAAAGTTTTTCATTCAAAGTCATTCAAGGTCTAGGGGGGGGGGCTGCCCCCCCCCCTAGACCTTCAAATTTATATTAGATATGGCTGAAAAAGAAGATGGTTGGAAAAGCAGTTGATAAAAGGTCCTCCATCACACTATCCGTATTCCGTATATGAAACGGGCTGTCCACTCCTCCACGCCTCGTTCTTTAGGCTAAAGTTTGACTCTTTCTCACAACTCTATTTTTTAAAACAATAAAAAAAAACTAAACCACATATGGAGGTGTTTTGATTGCCGATTATAGTCCCTATTTTTCCTTGTTTTTTAAAGACATATATGTTTGTGCAAGTTTTCACCAAACAAATTAAAAAAATAGTATCCATTTTCACTGTCCTTTTTACTTCACGTTTGTACTTTTGTCCTTTGTACCTCAAGAAATAAATCTAGAGAAAACAACGGGTCTAGGGGGAGTAAGAGGGAAAAGAAAATGAAACAATCACCCGAATATTTCGCCTGCATAAAACTAGGCGTCTTCAGCGTTAAGAGGGGAAAAAAACTTTAAATCCCGAAGGAATAAATATAAAACGAACAGATCAATATATATGCACTTGCTACTTTAGGTTGGAATTCCTATGATTTCAGCTGGATTTCAAGCAGCATCAGGGTCTTTTATTAATTAGTGATGGTCCTTTAGACCCGTCTCGTTGAGTGGGGGTATAATGTACAAGGACGAAGATTGAAGTCTGTTAGGCTAAAGGTGATAAAGGCACTTACACATGAATTTATTTTGAGGGGGAGCATAAAAAAAAAGAATTAGATTAAAAATGTAATAAATTACATTACAAATTACAAATGTAATAAATTACTGAATTTCTGGACAATCCTTATTAAAATTATAAAACTTTTTTTTATTCTTTGGCTCTAGGTTTTGAAAACACAATTCCTATTATCTCAGCTGGATTTTAGGCCATATCAGGAATATCAAGATTGGGGAGGATCCTTCCGACCCATTAAGACTTCCCTTCAAAACTTTACACAAATAAAATTTGCTTTATACCAAGGACATCTCTTCTGTCCTCTGGAGTCATTTTAGGCATATTAGTTCCTCAAAATCGCGATTTTCAACATTTTCCTTTTGGTTCTTCAAAAATAATGAATTTTTAGGGCAGCATTACATTTTCAGAATTGTTGCCATTTTTACCAGGGAAAATAAATAAGAAAAACTAATTCATCAAATGTTACAGCTTCAAAGAAAAGCTAAAATTTCTTAAACAGTTTGGTCCCAAATGATTTTATCTCCTTTTTTGCTGGTATTTAACCATGTTCCCTTTTTTCAATTTAACTTCCGCCAGAAGCTAACTCCTTTAACTGTATTTGCGGATCTTTTTCATTAAAAACTGAAGTCCCAATTTTTTCTTATATTGTAAGGCATAATTGGCTGTGCAAGTTTTTACGTAATTAATTCAAAAGATCAGATCCAATATAACTTTCCTTTATATTTTGAACTAACTCCACGCGTTACTTTTATAACATTTTAAAAAAGGAAAAAGCAATAAAATGTCAAAGTATGAAGTTTGCAAATGGCTCAACAACAAACAGAGCATCCATTAGTAGGAAAAAACATTGCCATAGAGATGATACGTTTCCCTGACAAGAAGTTTCTGCGTCATACAATACGAAACGACAAATTGATTGGAACTATAATTCAAAGTCTAATACCTGTGAATTAACCGAACTTGCTTTAAAGATATATATATATATATATATATATATATATATATATATATATATATATATATATATATATATATATATATATATATATATACATAAATATATATATATAAATATATAAAAATATTTCTGACATAAGCTTCAGAATCAGCATGATCGGCCTGCGAAAATACGCCACAACAATAACAAAAAAAAAATAGAATTAAAGCACACTTAATAACACGGAAGTATGGAACCAATCATAATGAAAAAGGCCCGCTTATCACACGAATTTGGCAATTATTTTGGCAACCATTTAACCTTGTTAAAAGCACAATATATAAGAATTTGTTGCCACATAATAAAACTAAAATTACGGCAATACTTACCATTATAATTTAACCTTACTCAAACACAATATTTACTATCAAAGTTACCACAGGTTGAAATTAGAATTACCACAATATTTGCCATTATAGTTTTCAGCTCAAACCAGCAGCCTCAAACTGTAATAGCTCGAAACTTCCCTTTATATTTAAAAGAATTTTAATTTGATACGGTCTAGATGATCAAAATCCCAGAGACTATTTGCAGTGGAGGAGGGGGAAGCTTATGAAGGCTGGTTTTAGCAAAGAATTGATAATCTCAGACGTTAGCCAGGCATTTGGAGAGGAGGAGGAGTCTCATATTTTGTAAGGGTGCCATTTCAAGAACAGAACAAAAAACAAACGATTTATATGAAACCTTGTCAAGAGAATTATCAAATTCAAAATATTTTGATGGATTAAGGCTCAAATATCCTCGTGCCCTCCCCCCCCCCCCTCTATATTTCCTTCAAAACGATCTTTCAGATAAACATAAAATTAATGAAGCTGTGAATACAGGTTGTTTCAGGTACCATTTTATTTTATGTAATCATAGGCAGCGGTAAGAAAAGAACGATGTTGGCACAATGTATTTTTGGTTTGTTTTAGACCAGGGCACTTTGTATCAAGGAGTTGTCATAGAAACTTCGCCCTTTTTAATAGCCGCAAGTTACTGGAAGGTAACTAACACCCCTTCCACGCCCACCATTTCCCCAGACACAACCAATCAAAATTTTGAGACAGCCATTTTGTTTAACGTAATTGAAAGATCAGGAAATTTTGTCTTTGAGGAGGACACTTCCCCCAAATCCCTCAGGGCAAGGGTTGTAAGTTGTGCCCTGGGGGCATATATGGTTTTCACAAAAAGCGTTGCCGTAGACACTTCAAAAAGTGCTCATTCGATTGTAAATTGACAGGGCTAGTGCTCTTTTTAATATTTGAAAGTGATTTAAGGGCAACTAACCCCCCTCTCACGCTCACCGTTTCTCTAAACACGTCCAATCAAAATTTTGAGATATCTATTTTGTTGAATATAGTTGAAAGTTCTGGAAATTAGGTATTTGAGGATGATAGCCCCCTCAGAACCCTCAGGGCAAGGGTTGTAAGTTATGCTCTGGGGATATATAAGGTTTTTATAGAAAGCGTCGTCGTAGAAACTTCAAAAAGGGCTCATTTGATTGAAAATTATAAAGGCTAGTGCCCTTTCTAATAGTCAAAAGTGATTGGAGAGAAACTGACCCCCCTCTCACACCCACCGTTTCTCCAAACACATCCAATTAAAATTGAGATAGCCATTTGGTTGAAAGTAGTTGAAAGTTCTGGAAATTATGTTTTTGAGGATGATAAACCCCCCACACCCCTTAAGGCAAGAGTTATAAGTTATGCCCTTGGGGCATATAAGGTTTTATAGAAATGGTTGTCGTAGAAACTTCAAAAGGGGCTCATTCGAATAGAAATTGAAAGGGTTTATTTTTCGCCCCGAAACGTTCAAATCATTTCTTTTTTCTTTTTTTTAGTTCTTAGACCCCGCTAGGACTCGAAAGGTCAATTTCTAGTGTCCTTTTTGATAGCAAAGTGATAGAGGGCAACTAAACCCCCTGTCACGCCCACCATTTCCCCAAACACATTCAATCAAAAATTTGAGATACACATTTTGTTCAACGTAGTTGAAAGGTCCAGAAATTATGTCTTTGAAGATGACAAACCCCCTACAATCCCCAGGGCAAAGGTTGTAAGTTATGCCCTGGGGGCATATAAAGTTTTTTATAGAAGGCGTTGTCGTAGAAACTTCAAGAAGGGTCCATTCACTTGGGAATTGAGAGGGCTAGTGACCTTATTAATAGTCAAAAGTGATCGGAGGGCGAATGTCTCCTCCCATGCCCATCATTTCCTCAAACACTTCCGATCAACCAGCCATATTGTTGAACGTAGTTGAAGGGTCCGGAAACTATGTCTTTAAGTATGACAACCTCCCCCCCCCCCCTACAGCCGTCAGGGCAAGGGTTGTAAGTTATGCCCTGGGGGCATAAAAGGTTTTTTATAGAAAGCGTTGTCGTAAAAACTTCAAAAGGGCTCGTTCAATTGGAAATTGAGAGGGTTTTTGCCTTTTTTAATAGTCGAAAGTAATCGGAGGGAGAATCCCCCCCCCATAGCCCTCAGGACAAGGGCTGTAAGCTTCGTCCTGGCCTGTAAGGTTTTTATTGAAATTTTTGTCGTTTAAGCTTGAAAAATGGCTCATTTGATTGGACAGTTAAAGGAATAATGCCTTTTTTATTAGTCGAAAGTGATCAGAGGGCAAATGCCCCCCCCACGCACATCATTTCCCCAAACACTTCCAATCAAAATTTTGAGATAGCCATTTTGTTCAACGTATTTGAAAGGTATGGAAATTATGCCTTTGAGGATAACAAACCCCCCAGCCCTCAGGGCAAGGGTTGTAAGTTATGCCCTGGGGGCATATAAGGTTTTTATAGAAAGTGTGGTCATACAAACTTCGGAGGGGGGTCATTGGATGGGTAAACAGACGCTCTAGTGCTCTTTTCAAGAGTCAAAATGATCGTAGGGCAGCTACCCCCTCCCCCCACACACACAAGTCGTATTGTCCCGAAATACATCTAACAGAAATTTTGAGATAGCCATTTTATTCAAAATAGTCTAAACATAATACATCAAGGCTTTAGGGGTTGAAACAAACCCCAGAGATTTCGGGGCAAGGGTTGTAAGTTATGCACAATGAGTATTTAAGGTTTTTGTGGAAGGGATGGCTGTTTAACTTTAAAAGAGGCTCAGTCTTTTTCTCTGAAAAAGACTATGTCAACATAAAACGAACAGAAATTAATTAAAAAAAACTTTTTCCACAAAATAAAGCCAGAATATAATATGTACTTTACTGAAAAAAAATTATTTTAAGTGATTTAATTTTTATAACTTTAAGAAAACAAAATTGATGAATATTTTAAGTAATGAATATCACCACGTGTGTATCAAGCTGAAAATGGCCATTTTTTTCAGTAAATTCATATGAATTTTTTCATTCGTATTCTATTCTTTCTTTTTAAGAACATGGGGGTTTTGAACCCTACTCAAATTAATATCTGTTCGTTTTGAGTTTGAGTCTGTTTTATTTTATTTCAATTTCTGTTTGTTTTTGGTTTTGTTCATTTATTGATACTGATTTGTGGTAGTCGTATGCTTGGTAGATTGCTTGATTCTATTTTTGTTCATTTTTGGTTTAATGGAGTTCTTTAGTTTTTTCTGAAAAATTTATTTTGTGGAAAAAGTTTTCTTAATTAATCCTAATTTAACAACAGATGGAGATCGGGATCAGAGGCTAACGACACTTTAGATTTTAAAATTGCATTTCGTCAAAAGTATTAATTTTCACAAACTAATGAAATACAAAAGAAACATTTTTTTCTCTCTGCTGCAACTGACACTCCCAAACAGGCTAAATTAATCCACAAATGAAAGAATCCCATTATTCTATGTTGACCAAACAAAATCTATTTATTCTATACAAGTGAAAGGAAAAAATAAATCCACAGGAGAACTTCCTAAATAAAGAAAAAGCCGTAATCAGCAAATACAAAAGCAATCCCCAAGATGAAGGGCAATATTCCTAAAAACATTTCAAAGTAGTGACCCTTCTGTCAATTACACTCCTGTCTCACTGCGGGAAATGATCAAGATTAATTGAACAGAAACTCAATGACTTTGTTTGAACTTATGATTTGACATTTCACGTCTCCGACAAAACCTTAAGTGATCAAAAATTGTCATTTAACAATTATAACCAAAAACGAGCAGAAACTACTATGAGTGATTAAATAAAACTCATGACGGACATACACGGACATAATAATGTGAGGTTCCTACCCCACTCAAGAATCCTCAGATGGGAGAGAAGCATGTAGAACCCCCCAAACCCCACTCTTAGAGCCACGTTATTATAACTGGATATAAGAAATATTTCATTCGCTGTTTTCTATAGAAGAAACAGTAAAAAAATTTACATTTTCCATGACAACTTTTTCTAATACGGCTGGAAATTATTGTAACACTCTTTAGAATTTAAAGGCGGAGTTCAAATCAGGCAATAATCCTAAAAAAAAAAGTTATTTGATAAATTGAATACGAAGTGCCAAGAAATTCGAGAAAATTTAATATTTTGGAGGGGGACGGGCGTCGAGCCTCCAAAGTCTTTGATTCTAATTGTCGATTTTCGTCAAGGAGTATTTACTTGATGGGTTTAAAAAAATATAATAAAATAAAAAAAACACATATCAAAAATTTGTTTATGTTAACTTTGGTTACTTTTTTTCATGAGTCGAATAAAAATTTCAGGTCAAGGGGTTCAAAACCGGTAGAACTCCCCCCCCCCCCATACCTCCAATAGATATGGCTTTGTATTCATATACTAAAATTTCAACATCAAAACTAAGGTTTCTAAACAATTTCTTATTCTGATCACTATTATACCCCAAAATGTACCCCCCCCTGATGTCATGAATATTGGAAGGAGCGTAAATAGACTTATTTCAAGAGGGGGGGGGAGAGACAAAGAGCAAACAGAGCCAAAATACAAGTACAGTTTAAGAAATCCGGAAGGGAAATAGTAAATATCGAAATATTTCACTGCAGATGGGGGTAGGGGATGGGAGGCCTCCTTCTTGTGTGTAATCCTCATTATTAGGGCATGCTAGAGAAAAATCTATTAATTTGTAGTTTTTACTAAATCTTTAATTTTTTCTTGATTCTTATCCCCTTCATATGCATCGGTAATCCACTGAAAACAAAGACTACAGCCAAAAAAAAAGAACACAAAACATGATTTTCCAAAGAAAACATTTTTAACCAAAAACAGTGTAAAAAAAAACAATAACAGAACAACTCTTACACACAATCAAAACGTTAGCGAATATATAACCCCCAGTTACTAAATATACTTTAAAAGTTCGACTTACTTTAGCTTTCATTGGCGTTTCTCCTGCTTTCACTGGCGTGGCAGCTGTGCTTTGATCAGCCTGCTCGGCAGGTTCTGCTTTCAATGGTGTGGCTGGATCCGTTTTCATAGGTGTAATTGGTGTCACAGGAGGAGGGGCCCCGCGTTCCTTTTTCACTGGAGTTTGAGCAAAAGACGGATCTTCATCATCATCAATGTCATCAGGGTCTATTCGAAGCATAAGTTGCTTGAACTTCAAAGAAATTAGTTTTTCAAAATTTACAGTATAATTATATTATTAAAACAGTTAGACTTATTCTTTGTTTGCAAATACTCCTCTCCCAATCAAAAAAAAAAAAAATTTTTAAACAAGAAAAACGGGTTTTAATTTTCTATAAAGCAGTGAAATACAAAACAATTAATTATACACAGATACTCCGAATGTTTCGGCCCCACGTCCGGGAGCCTTTCTCAACGGAAAAAAAAAATATAAAATAAAACAAAAAAAAAATTTCTTTTAAAAAAAACAACTTACATCAGAATAAAACATACTAAACACATAAAGAGAAAGAAAAAAACAAAAAAAAAATATAAATAAATAAGAAACAAAACTCACATTAAATAAACACTTCCATGCACTGAATGTCAATAATGATTCAACTCTCCCAATCAGTTTTTAAAAATTCAGGCCCCACGCCCTGTAATGTAATATCTATATATTTATACATTTAATGTAAATATAATGTAATAATATATCTCTGACTCTAAAATTGAAATTAGTTATAAAAATGCAGGCAAAAATAACATTTCCACCTGCCCCTCCCCAAAAAAGAAACATTCATTCAACTCTATATTATCTTAAAAATAAAATAAAAAATACCCCCCCCCCTCCCCGATAAAAATCATTTTTTTGTTTTGTTGAAGTTAAAATTACCATGGGATTAGAGACTTCCAACAACGTAAAACTTTTCCTCGAATTTATTTCATTATTGGAAATCCTTCCTGATCCCCCGATCCCCTTTTTAAGAGCTCTTAAAAGAGTTCATGATACAATAAGTTTTCTCATCTTGTAAGTTTATTGAAACAAAAGTTGCCAAGGAATACAAAATGAAGGATAAGTGTCACTACGGTAACATGTTTCTGCCTTTGAAGATTACAAGGGAACACCACGCTTCAAAAAACATCTTATTTCAAGCAAGGGGAATATGGTACAACAGAGGGTGCTTAGTCACTGATAAATTCATTTGGCAAGATAGAGAAAGTGCGCTCACTATCCTACACTTCTATGCTCAAAAGCGCGCTTTCTCTCCATTGGTAAGGCCGCCTATTTAAGAAAACTTAGAGGGGAGGGCAAGATTTTTTTTTATTAAAAAAAACGGGAATTTTTTAATATCTAGGGGCGGGGCCATTTTCTATTTATTAATTTTTTTAATCTAGCGGGCCAATTGTCTCTGACCAAAAAGAGATATTACTATCTTATACTTCCATGTTAAAAATTAATCTTTATTCATTGGTTTATTTGTGTGTCGTATTTTCGCAAGCCTATCACATAGCTCCATTTTACTGGAGATCAAAATAGCCCCGCCTATTCATAACGCTTCAGTATAAATATATTGAGCGACAAATTTACACAGACAAGGAAACACAATTACTAAAAAGTGCCCTTTGATAACCATTGGTTCTTTTTTGTGATCGAGTTTTTTTTTTGCTTCTGTATATGAAGTGTAAGAAAAATCAATGAAGAATACAGACAAATTATAAGTTTTGGCTTTTATCGAAAGGTATGACTGTAATGCGGGTTGGGCATTAGTCTTTGAGATAAGAAAAATAATTTAAAATACAAAAGGAAGACAGTGTTGCCATGTCAGTAAATCAAACTTCCAATCAAAAAATTAAATTCGAAGAAAGTAACTAGTATTTAAGGAATAGATTTATAAACAAAAGGAGTTACAAAAAATAAACCTAACATCCTGGAGGTTCTAGAAGTTAACGCTTGCTCCAAGTCCATGACCACACAAAAATAAATGAATTAAGTTTTACATAGATATAAAACGAAACATAAATAAACATAATAAGACTCGTAAAAAAAAGAAAAACAAAGATAAAAAAGGAAAAAAATAAAAATAAATCATTTGTTTACAGCCCAACGGCTTCAATTCACTTGGTTTATTTTTCGACAGACACCATAACGCTAATAATAAATTATAGATTTTTAAACACCACCATTACTGCTACTAACAACTTACCGCAACACTAAGCAGCCTGAGGCCAAAACATCTGCGCATGCTCCTCCTCCCCTCCCCAGAAATGTTTGCCCGGCTCGTAAAAAATAACAAAAATACATATAAACAAAAAAAAATTATTTACACTGAAAACAAGGAGTAAAGCATCGCAGAAAATTTGATTTTATTCCAAAGCCTTTTTTTTCTTCTTAAGAAAAAAGTGGTACTGGTACGTTATATGGTCACTTTTATATATTTTACAAGGAAACCAGTCACGAAATACCTGCCAGACGTGTTAATTGCAAGATACCGCTATAGAGAAATGCAAAGCAAAGCGTGGTTTTCATTGCGTTTACGATATTTAAACTTGTTTTTTGGGGTTTCGGGGGGGGGAGGTACCTAGGTTACGTATATAATATATGCTATGCTTTAATTTATTTTTCGACAGACATCATAACGCTAATAATAAACTGTACCCTCTAGATTTTTGTTTCCCACTCCCCCTTTATATCTTGAAATTATCGTTTTTGGTATTTTCATTAAAAAAATTGAAAAAGACATCAAAATTGTCCTCCAACCTGCAGTTTTTTAAAATGCACTTGTCCTCCCCCCTAAACCTTTTCTATATCTTCAAACCTCAAAATGAATAATAGAAGAATAACCATGACATAGTTGTCACATCCCAAACATTTTTTAAGCAATAAATCTGCCCTGAAGAAAAAAAAAACTCAATCAGTTATTTATGCTCTAAAAGTTTCAGTTCATTCAGTTTACCCTTCTGACAGAAAACCTGACGCAATACTGAATTGTAGATAACCAAATATTGACATTTCACTTTACTGACAGCTTTCCCTTAGAACAGTGCAACTGAATATTTCCCCGTTCAAGGAAAAGATTCATTAAATTGCATTGATTTGAAAATCAATGGCTCTCATCTAAGAATATTGGACTTAGAGAGCCCTATCAAGGGCTATTACATACAGCTAATTTGTACTTGCTGTAAATATTTGAATTGAAGAGAGAATGACAATTAGAAGGGAGTAGTTAAGATGGTCAAGAACATACATGCACACAGGTCTGTCCCTGCGACTTTCCTGTGTTTCCCCCCTACTAGACATTTTTCTAGGGGGGGGGGGAGGAGGTGACCTTATAAGAGCCCATGTTACTATAACCGGATTTATTTAGGTTTATTGTTGTATACTTCGGATCAAATGAAAGAGAACTCCTAAACCCTCTATTCACCTATGGTCAAGAATCTTCTTTTAGATTCAAGTAATTAGGGGGAAAAATTGAAAAAAAAATTGTTACCACAACAGAAAAAAGACGAAGGAGGGCTTGTATATGACCTATAATCCTGCATAGTCACAAGCTATTATCCTGTAATTCATGTATGTATCAGTGTTTACATACAAAAAAAGGGGGGAAAACGAGAAAAAAAAATAAGAAAAAGACAAAATCAAACAAAAATAATTTTCAGCTAGCAAAAAAAAAAGCAGATATTTCGACAAAGAAGTCCACAAAGTCGTCTCCAATACTTAAAAAAAAGGTACGTAAAATATACTATAAAAGAAAAATATATATATTATATATATATATATATATATATATATATATATATATATATATATATATATATATATATATATATATATATATATATATATATATATATATATATATATATATATATATGATCGGTTTTGTCTTTTCTTTAATGTTTGTTTCGTTCTTCTTTTTCAGTCGAAAGAGCTTGAGGAAGATCGAAGGTCTGCGATGGTCCGACTTCGTCAGCCATGAGAAGCTGTTGCAGTTCACTAAACAGTCTTGGTTTCCCACCGAAGCGGCCGAGCGCAGCTTACGATGGTTTGGACACCTGCTTCGAATGCTGCCACATCTACCCACAGAGGAGATCTACCACTTCAACCCTGCCAAAGCTGACTGGAAGCGGCGCAACAACCGACCAAAGAAGCGATGGTCTTACAACCTGTCTGAGTTCCTGGCGATGGCAAATTTCAGACTGCACGAAAAACACGCTTGCCATAGACTGAAATGGATGGAAGCGGCAGACGTTACTCTCTACACCGAGCACTGTCCAACACGAAATATAAGTCAATTAAGTTCGTTTTTTCGTGCGTCATATATAGCTAGTGTGGTCTCAGAAAGTATCTATTTGTATCAGATTTTGTTTTTTTCTAGTTGTTTTGAACAGCAATACTCGCTCCAGTTATATGACACTTAAACAAAACTTTCCTTTATTCAGACACCGGCTTCGTTCTATGCTGTCCACCTGTTATACATATAAAAAAAAAGAAGAAAAAAGTTATCTATCACATAGACCTCGTATGGAAACCAAGCACGGAAAAGGGAAGAATAAAAATTAGATAAGTCACCTACCTCAAGGTACTCTTCAATGAGGGCCCTCTTTTCAATGGGATCCAATTCGGATCCCGGTCGCTCTCTGGTAAGGGCTTGAAGTGTAATTTTAGGATTGAATAGAGACACAGATTTTCGTGTCACGGCCCTTTCATAAACTTTTCCAGGCTCTGACGGTAGATACTGATTCAATTTCCTAAACAATGGGAACTTAGATTAAGACAAATCCACATATAGAGAAAACAGATGAAAAGGAGAATTAGGAGAAAGAAAATAGTGCAAGTGGACACCACGAGGCAAACACGTACAAAGGAATTTATTTCCAGGGGAAGGGGGATTTGGAAAGGCTCAAATTCAAAAAGAGAGCTAGACATAGGCGAATCAAGCAAGACTAAGGGAAAACTAAGGAGAGGAGAACACAAAAAATCGTTGAATTTGCCCCTCCTCCTTGTAATCACCTGCATTGAGGCACGTTTCCTAACATTTTTGGAGGGGCAGGGTCTCTGATCCTTAAAGAACATTGGGTTTCAGACAAATATTTAAATTTGTAATTATTTTAATATATTCTCCTCCTTTTTATGGGGAAGGAACATCTTAGTACTAACCTTGGCAGGGTTCATATCGGGGTATACACCCTGTGTACAGGGCGTATACATTTTTTTGGTATTTTTTTAAATGTCCTTTTCGCTATTTTCATTTAAAAAATAAAAAACAAAATTGCCCCCCCCCCCCTAGACTTCATGCTTTTTTAAGTGTTTTATATGAATAAATCAAAAACGCCCCTTTCCTAGATTCTGAAAGTTATTTCAGAAACGTCTAGATTACTCATAAGAAATTTGATGTTCCATCTACTGAGTTTTATCAGTATTTTATAAAATATAAAATTTAAATGATACAAACTCATTATCGTGAAGGTCATCATCTCGTGCAACAATCCCAACATACAACATATTTGCCAATTAATTTCTGCCAATTAATTATGCCAATTAATTTCTTTTCTTAATTTTAGAAATGAATTTCATGTTGAAAACAAAGAAAAAAATACTCAACAGTTTGAGCCCAATCCTGAGGGAACTTTTTTAAAAGGGGAGTATATTCCGTTGAATAAGTTTTTATTAGTAATTTACAAGCTTTATGATACTATCTTAATAATTAAAGCTCATTATTGAGAAGACAACACTCTTTGCTATCCATAGAAATTCCCTTCCGGGATGACGGTCTCAACATACAAAATATCTCATATTACTACTTGTGCGAATTATTTTTTTTTTTTTTTTTTTTTAGTTAGAACCTCGTTTCTTCTTGGTAAATATTAAAAATGCCAGAGTTAGAGTCAAGCCCCTAAGGGAAAATTTTTAAAGGGGAATATATTATATCGACAGGGTTTTATCAATATTTTATGAGATTTGAGATATTCATAGTACAATCTCATTTTGAAGGAGCCGCTTTGGGATAACGATTCCAACAAATACAGTATCTTCTATTTCCTTTTATATGCTTGTCTAAGCTCTAACATGACAAAAAATCATTCAATTTCCTAAACAATAGGATCAAACTTTCAAAAAATGTCTATCGCTCTCGACAAACAAAAGAACCGACAGGGAAATATGCTGTAAAAGAAAATAGAAAAAAAACGGTGTCTGTTCCTTTTAGATAAAGTTTTAATTAGTAATCATTCGAACTCTCGTAATCAAAGGCGTACCCAAGATTTTTCTTCGGGGGAGGTTTTTTTTTAGGGGAAGGGGGTACAAAAAAAAGTTTGCGTAAAAATTTTTTTTTTACGTATTTCTGTTTACTTTTTTTTGAGTCGGGCACAATTTCGGAATGGGGTTTCTAACCCTGTAGCTCCTTTCCCCTTGGATACGGAGTTGCTGGTATTAAACCTTAACTTTAAATTTACAACCATTGTCAAATTCACTATCCTTTGACAATTGTTACCAATCACATCCCTACCGACTAGTACGGCTTGGTTTGTGGGTTTTACAACCTTCTGAAAAACAAACTTTAAATTCACAACCATTGTTAAATTCACGATCCTTTGACAAGTCTTACCAATCAAACATCTTACCAACTAGTAGGACTTGGTTTGGGAGTTTTACAACTTGGCTGTATTTACGCGTAAACATATACAGATTTCCTATAAATGGGTTTTCTCTCAATTTTACGGAGATTATTACATAATTTATATTACATAATTATTACACATTTACATAATTATTACATAATTGATAAAATTATGTTACGAAATAGTAAAATAATTTTACAGGAGTTATATATAATAATAATTTTACGGAAGTTATTATACGAATTCATTTAAGTTTTTATTTTCTTAAATTCATACCAGATAGATATTGTATAAAATCGAATACATAGTTAGTTTTTTTTTGTTTTTTTTTCAGTATACAGGGTTTATTTAATCACTTGTTCTATATACGTAGTTTCAGCTCAGTTTATTTGTACTCTTTCTTTGTTGAGTTTTATATTTTTGATACATTTTCGATTGTTTTTAAACAAATCCTTCAAGTTTCTACCATATTATCATATTACCATTATCTTTTAATTAAATACGGGTCCTTGCATATTCGAATCACTTTTTTAAATAGAAAATCTTGTTTCGTGATAATTTTTTGAGTTAATCATACTCTGAGTCTATTTTAAAATTTATTCTAAAATCTTCGAACAGATTAAAAAATTTAAACTGATAAGTTAGGATCACTTACGTAATTAAACATTATAGAGAAATATTCATTCGGCCATACATGTTTTCTAATTGGATTTTGGTCCTTTTGTGCCACTAGTTCCTCATATCGGTTTTATTTTCGTTTTTAAATATGATTTAAATTTATTATTTGGATTAATTAACTAATTAGAGTTACGTAATTTAGTTACTTGAATTCAATTTGTTAATTTTGATTGGAATTGAATTCGCATTATGAATGGGATCATTCCCAGTGGAATCGTTTCATTTAATTAATTAGAAGTAGCTAAATAATTAAGCTAAGTGATTGGAACTTTAAACGAGTTTTTTAATTTTTCAAAGCCTTCAGCTACTACATATACAACACTGCAAACAGTTTCCTTTAGTCACATGCATAGTTATGGCATTTTTTGTTACAAACCTTATCATGGGCACCCATGAGCTGAATCCCAGGGCGGGGGGGGGCTTACCTGGTCTAATTGGCACTTTTAATTCTATATAATAGAAATCTCAGCCAGGAGGGGTAGTTTTGGGTTATTACATATATTATATTACACATAATTGTCATAAATCGCAAGCATATACGTAGACATGTTTCATAACCATCCCAAAGGACTTCTTGATAGCGTGATCCCCTACCCCTTAATAGTTACGTATGTCACTAGTATCGTGCCGAAATGCTGTAAGTTAAAAAGAGGGGGACCCAGGCTCGGGGCCTGAGTCCTTCGAGATTATAAATTCTTCCGAATTTCTGTGCACGTTTTAATTAAATAATAAATCAACTGTTTTTTCCTTCCCCTCCCCCCCCCCACACAAAAAAAATCTGCACACGTGCCTAAGTCACCCCATTATTCCTAGATTAAGCTGACATAAATAATTATTGTTTCTATTGAGTTCACTTTTACATATTGGAAAATTGATTCAGCATTTATCCAGAAACCGATTGTTTACCCTATATTTTGGTAAACTAGGTTTTTGCAAAAGGAAGGTAGAATATAATAGGGAATAGCCCAGGTTTTAAATGATAGTGCTTTCGAATACAGGTGACCTAATTGTCAGGGGATACTAATGCAATCCCTGAGTAAATAAAAAATTACTTTTCTTTCCCAGATGGACCTTGTTAGTGATTATTCTATGTCCGAAAAGGATCTTGACCTAACTAAGGAAGATGGACATTGCCAGGTGAATATCGAGGGAGACTTCAAGATGGTGCAACATACAAAAATTATTACCATGATTGTCGTGGTAATCAAATACACATTAAGCAAAAATTAAAGGAAAATGGGGAAAAGAGAATTTGAGTTTTCCCCCTTGTATCCCTGGCCATGGAGCCTTTCGAGGGGGATTAGGAGTGTTGTGATTGAATTGTATGTATTGATTGGATTATTCAATGTAGGCCTATTTTAATGTTTTTCTATTCATTTAGTGTTTGATTTAAAGGGTATGTATTCCTCCTCTATTACAGGCCTAGGAGCCTTTGGGGGATTAGCACAATGTATTTTCTTGTATGATTAATTGATTATGAATAAATCTTATCTTATCTATCTAGATAAAAATAAAATTATGACAATTTTATGAGGCCAGGTCTCTTAAAACTTACGGCCTAACATTTCCAATAGCCAATCATTAACATGGGTTTTATTCCTAGAGTCGTGTCTGGTGAAATTCCTGATGATAGGGACAATCGGCCTATGGACATCCATCCGATGAAAATCTCAAAAGTGTCAAGCAACATCCCTTTCAAAAATTCTATTTGATATACGATAAGTTACATCATAATTGCATTCGAGTTGAGCAAAACCTTAAACTCTTTCGAGCATCATCGCTTTCAGAAATTCTGTTCTATATACGATAAGATACTTACGAGTTGCACTCGAGTTAAATGCAACTTGAATGAATAGAAAGCTTAAATGAGATAAATGAAAAGCTCAATGAAAACTTTAAGTTTCGAGTAGCATCCATCTCAAAAATTCCGTTCGGAATACGATAAGATACTTACGAATTCCGCTCGAGTAAAAGGCAACCTGAATAAAAAGAAAGCTAAAATAAAATAAATGAGAGGCTTCATGAAAACCTTAGTCTTTCGATAATCACCACTTCCGAAAACTACCTTCGATATGAGATAAGATACTTACGCATCAGTGACACTGAACGACTCCTTCAAAAACTGTTTCAAACATAATAGAAGCAGACATCCACGAGATGAATTAATACAATCCAATAATGGGGTTGGGTCAGGAGGTATCAACTCTATGAGACTATCTACATCGTCCCCTTCATCATCATCTTCATCAAGAGGGTCAATTATATCTGGACGGTGAGAACTAGGAAGTAAGCTCTGTAAAAAAGAGAGCTAATTTATTACAAAATATTATAAATTTATTATTATCATTTCATTAATATATATATATATATATATATATATATATATATATATATATATATATATATATATATATATATATATATATATATATTACAATTATACACTATTTTATTATAATTACAGTTATTATAAGCAATCCATTTTTATTATAATTATAATTTATTGTTATTATAATTAATATATACTTATTGTTATTATAGCCTATTAACTTGGTACCAAAGATCCTAACTACGTGAAAAATATAGGCCTAATATCGAAGGAGAACTCCTTACAAAAAACTACTTTTTTCTATGGAGTGGAATAGAAAATCCACCCTTTTGACGTGTTCACAAATTAAAATCCAAATAGCACAAAAGAAAGATTTATAAATTACGAGCCTGGTCCAAATTCTTCTTATACATGGGGACGGGGCCCAAAAGTAGGTATAAAGCAGTATCATATTAGCGAATATGCAACTTAACTGTGGATCCAAATCTCATTTTATAGGGAATAATTTTAAGAAAATAGTTTGCGAAGTAGCAGTAGATGTCTTAATGGGTAGAGTTACAATTCCAGCAATATTAGCGGAAACGCGTTACGCTGTTACAGGAAAACTGTTCTGGAGATAGCAACTACTGTTCGAGATTTTTCTGCTATAACCGCGACAAGCGATAGGCGGGACGCGTCGTCACCATAGGTTTTCTACTCAAGATACTATCACTATTTAATTTCAGAGGGAGTTCTCACTTTCAAAAATCATGTACATCAGGCGCCACACGCCACGGCTGGCAGAAATGACACAGTGTACCATGCATGGCAGAAATTTGCCACTCGTGGTGAAACAAATAGTGTCCTAGACGTGTACCAGGTACTGCAGTAGCTAATCCCTCGTCATATTCCCATGTATCCTCTAATAGCCAGTAATTCATTCTTAGTGATGAAAAAGCAATCGTTTGAAATTCCAGAGCTAAATACTTGGTTAATTCTTCGTGGTCAAATTTATCATAGCAAGAAACGCCTTTATTCCAAATGAATTGACACCCTCCCACCCTGATTACAAAGTTTTCAGTTCACCGATCAATTCATCGTATTTTCTTCGCATGATTCAATCTTTTCAAATTTGAGGATTGAAGATATTCTAGGTGTGCCCAATGTTTCGAGACATAGAAACATCGATTTTATTTACAACACATCGTAACGATACAACTTCCTATAAGGACTGTTAAAAGAGAATTGAAATTTCCTTGCCATACACAAGATACATAAGTACATACTGTGTACATTACAGTATTTTGAGTATATTACAACAAAAATTAGCATTTGGATATCAGGATATACCTCTGGTTTTCGCTATAATTGCTTAAATTGTTTCATATAATTCAGGTATTTTCTGAGTTTATTTCAGATTTGCGTTCTCACCTCCAGAAATACTCTCACACGCATGTCTCTGGTTCCAGAATGCCTTACGATGATCAGAAATCAGGGAAAATAAATTAGCTCCAATTTCGACATGTGAAAAATCTCCCAAAATACATATTCCTCTGGAGATTCAGGGGACTATAAATCACATTAAAAACATAAATAACATTATAAAATAAGAAACCATAATAAATAATATTGAAAAGGAGCCCGAGCTCGGCCTGTAAAGTTTGGAGTCGACGTTACACTTGAAAAATTTAAGCAAACTCGATTCTCCAATGAACCTAAGAATGAGTGTCGAAAGGTAAAGTCTAAACAAAACGCCTCAGAGCAATTGCAGTTTGAAGTTTATAGGTTACATAAAAAGAAAGATATACATTATATTGAATTTTGAAAGAGGGACATATCAAACAGGAGATGTCTAGGAGTCTCTTAAACTCCGCCAATCAATACGGGAGGGCAAATAGTAATAAAATGTACCATAGTATTTACATATAATTACCCTTGTTTTAGTATTGGCTTAGGATGTTTTTTAAATTTTTGCAAAAATTTATGACGGGTGGTAAAAAAAAACTGGGGAGCGATAACTATTTTGAATACCCAAAAATTTAAAAATTGTGTTACTCTAGTTGGCCGAACACTTTTCTCTTTTCTATATACACCTCACTAAATTAAAAACTTTTTTTTAATATATTATACCTCCTTTTCCAAAAATGTAAAAATACTTGATACCTTGTACTTCAGAGTCGCATTATTTCAATTAAGCTTAATGATTAAAGTTCGTTCCGAAAAAAATTTGTGGGAATTTCGGAAAATAGTCCGAAACCCCGCAAAATGATGTCAGATCGGAATAAAAACCGCACCATTGGGATCACCATATCCTAAAATCCCATTTAGGAGAATGGTATTCCTCCATTTTAAACAACAAGGAAAATCACTTTTTTTGCACTGACTTCTTACTTTTGACACAAATTAAACATTAATTTAATTAAATAAATAAGAATTAATTAATTAAAGTTAGTTAGTTAATTAAATTATTTAAATACTAATTCAAATACTAAGATTGAGAACTGACTTCAAACTTTCGACACCATTTTCTTCTGAGGTTCTTGAAGATATCGTGATTTCTTAACGATTTGTCTATTTTGTAGACAAATCATTATGGACCATATTCACCCCTTCCTAAATAACTAAGAAGAGAAGATCAGGTTCTTAATGTGGAAACAACTTGGGCCTACAACAAAAGATCATGCTCTTTCCTGTATAGTGGTGGGAGGGCGGCCATCTTATATACATATATATATATATATATATATATATATATATATATATATATATATATATATATATATATATATAAAAGGAACATAACCAAGGAACTTTCTGTAACTCTACTTTCCATAAAGTGTGAAATGTCCACAGCTGAATAGAATACTGGAGGAAGAAATTTCAAAAACTATGTCGTGTCTTACCTCTCGAAACGACTGTAACAGATTAGAGCCATTGACGGAGACAATGATGTCAATGTGATGAATAACGAACAATGGCTCATCAGCAACGACGTAGGGGAAATAAGCAAAATTGTCGGCCAAGTACAATAGTTGCTCAAGAGGAACTCGCTGAAATTATAGAGGAGAAAAAAACATAAGATAAGTGAAAATAACAAAATAAAACGAACAGATACAAAGTGACATTAGCAAAGACGTTGATATATACACTTTTATATGACGTTTCAATAAAACATGATATTTTTGTAAAATATAAGCCATCGTATTTAGCTACCCATTGTGTTTTTTACAGATTTTTTACAGCTTAAATTCAGGAACAAAAGTGTTTCAGTCAAAAGCTTATAAGTCCTATTTCTGCCATGAATTAAAACTATGACGTTGTTATGGAATCTCTTTCTCTGTCTGTATTATAAATGACGTATACTCTTTTATGAAGATTGAAGAACGGTTTATCCCCAGCATAAAATTCGAGTTCATCTGTATTATATATAGGTATGTCTATTTATACTTTCATATATACTCATTTACAAGCCATGAAGTCTTTGTGGGGATCAGAACATGGAACATTCACCCACACGTAAAATTTAGTAGCCAAAAAGGAAGTACTTAATAGGTACCTAAAAATGTCAATCAGATGTCCTAAGGGGTAACAAAAAGGACCAGATAGGAAAGACAGTTTTAGGCCAGGGGCTGGTTCATCTCCAATCGCTTTTGACTTATAAAAAAGGACTAGAACTCTCAATTCCGATCCAATGAGCATCCTCCGAAGCTTCTACGACCACGAGGAGGATATTGGGCATAAGAAAGGGACAGCCCCTTCCCATACAGAATGAATTCTGCTAATTTTGGGGAATAATGTTACTCTTTACTTTTATAACAACAGCGTAGACCAGAAATATTCCCAGAAATAAAAAATATCAGTTCCTAACTCCTCCCCCCACCTCTTCCTTAGAAAACAGCGAAAAGGGCGTGGGAGGGGGTGGTTGTCCTCGAATTACTTTTGAATCTTAAAAAGAGCACTGAAACTTTCGATTTCCAATTGAATTAACCCTCTCCAAAGTTCATACGGCCACCCTTACCATAAAAACCTTATATTTTAACAATGGGAAACTTCTACAGCTTACATCCCTTACATATGAAGTACATCTGGGAAAAAACAAATAAATAAATAATACAATGAACCCTTATGGCTCTTTACTATAGGCAACGCTATAGCATTGCCTCTGACTTAAACAGAAGAGTAGAATTTTCAATTTTTCTTCAAATGATTATCTGAAATTATCTAGGGGAATATGGGGGTGGGAATTATCAGGAGGGAGATTTTCCGGGGGGAAACCTAGACCCCTACCATCGAACCCCACTGCACTTCACACTTGGCTTTCCACCATTACTGCATACACACATATCAATGGGTTATCTCTAGCGTTAACGATACTGTGAATTATATTTAGTATATTAATTTTGAAACACATTTAATCCTTAAAGTGTGAATATAATTCCCACTTTTTTTTCTCCCGATAGAATTACCGTAAAAAATATTGTTCGTGTTATGTCCAGAATCGTATACATTTCCCAAACTGGTAAGCGCAACAGCTGCTTAAGGACAACTTTCTGAAATTATGGAAAGGACGATAAAGGATAAACAACAAAATAAAACGAAGAGATACAATACAAAATAAGAATGGTTTCACACTACTTATACCAAAGACGTCATCTTCACCAGAGCTTGGGGGAACAGAGCCACCTCCCAAACGCTCGAAGGGGGAGGGGGCATTTTTACCATATATAATCCTTGAGCGATCTATAAAGCTTCTATAATTGTTCACTTGTAGCGCACCGAAGGCAGATTAGACTCAATAATAAAGCCCCAGCGCCCTCCAAAAATGAAAACTTTGCGTCCGTGCTATGTCACTATTTTAAAAATCAAATTTATTTATGACCTAAGATATTATTCCTTGAAAAAGGAAAGAAAAGTAAAGTTTTCTAGTTTATTCAATCCTCCAAACTTTCCTGGAAATATTTACAAAAGTTCAAAACAGTGTCAACCGTGTGAAATAGTCAGGAGATAAATGGATAAAACTAAGCTCTTATTTCAGACTCCAAATTAAACGAAAAAAAAAGAAAGAAAACCGATAAAACACAAGTTAAGAATATTAGCAAAAGTTATAAATATAAGTAAATATTATTATATAACTTAAACCTAACTATAAATATAACTGTAAATATTATTAGATAAATATTAAATATAGATATATCTGAAAAACTGGTTATCAATATTAGCTTGATCTTTTTAACTCGTTTTCCTAAACTTACCGACTTTTTTCATTTATGCATTTATAGCTTACATCAATTTTATATCTATGTTATGTAATTCCCAATCTATTTTGCACCTCTCGTTTTCACTTTTATTCATAGATTCTCGAGAAAAGAATCATTTTCTACTTTTTAGTCCGTTTTGAAGCCGAGTTTCAAAGAAAAACAATTTTCATTTATTATTTTTATATATTAGTCATGGCGCCATGCTTAACTATCTCGCTTATTTCAAGACGGGGGTTGCGACGGAACGGGGTTATTATGAAACATACCAAAAGATAAGCCTAAAAAACGCTGATACCGAAAATAAAAACGGCACTTTAAAACAAGGGAGTGGAGTCTATTAAATTTGAATTTGAACTTCAGATTTCCCGGAAAGTGTCATCTAGCAAACAAAAGACGTAAGCACAGGTTTCAGACGTCATTTTCCGTCGTCCTTTAGAAGAAAAAAGCAAGATTGATGTTGTTTTTAATTTGGTTAATTTAGTGGAGGTTGCATAGCATGTGATGTTATTTGGTAGTAAGGCCTTTTTTTATGTCATCACTTGGTATCATTGTGTAATTTCTCTATTAACCAAAAAGTCCTGAGTGAAAGAACATTCCTCCGAAGCCAATATTAGAGTTCTCTATGTTTAAGGCCCATAGCATGTAAGTTTGCTTTGGCTCTTTTGATCAATGTCCAAACCATTTTGATTGGCAAACCAATAGTTGTATTTTTGGCACTTGCTTGCCAGGCATCAGAACTGACACAAAGTTGGTCAAAAATCTCAGTGAAAAAGATTTTCCTATGCATTGCATGGATTGCATCCAGTCAGGCCATAATAAGATAGATATTCATAAACAGATCATGTGATTCATAATTTAATCCTGTATCAGAATACAACAATCATTCCACATAATTCAGAAAATTCTGGAATCTTCATTCGTATCCCCAAAAAGCCTGATCTAGAGGATGTACCGAGTCCCACCAGTGACATATCTTCTAAATTTGGTACAGGTGCAGTTAGGTCCCCCTGATAAAAACATTTTTTTTTTTTTTAAGTATATTATTCAGTCAATTGGGCAATAATCATTCTGTTAATAATCAGATACTGTCTAATAAAAATAGAATACAAACAAACAACTTCTTACTATACATTCTGGTTCTATCAGTAGGGCTTCTGCATCCTATACCACAAGAGGAACTAATAATCTCCAACTATATCCTAAATTCCTTAAAGGAATTTCCAGAGGAAATGATTGTTATATTTAGATATAGTATTGAATTCTGAATTAAACCGTATGTTTATTTCTTAGCTATCTCATCAGGGTCCTTTATTCCAAATTAACCAAATTGCGAGCAGACATATCATTGACAAATACAATTGTGGGTGATTTGGTGGTAGTGCCCAGTGATGCAAATGTAAGCTAAGCTTTTTTAGCTAAGCTTTGATATTTGATAGTTTGTAAGATATACTATGTGGAATATAGCTACACAGGTAGTAATTGTTTACAGTTATACAAAGGACTGTATTGTTTTGTCTAGATTCTGCTAGATGGCTTCTTTTATTTATTTTTTCCATGGAGTTTAGAGTTTCCAGTCTAAATAGTTTCCCATTCTCTTGGCCAACATCCATCTTCCAACTAAATTGCTATATGTGATGATATTCCACAAATTAAGCATGTAATCCTGCAAGGGTTTTCTTGTACCCTAATGAAATTCCATTCCCACAGTGCCAGCTCTGGGAAGATTGAGTGGACAGTCTTTAGGGACAATGAACTCCTACTGCCAACTAATGGGTGGTGGTGGTGGGAGCAGCAGTATCCCGGGGGTGGGAAGGGGTGTGTTACCCCTAACTTTTTTACCGTTTAGTAAATTTTTCGTCAGGTTGCTATATATTTGTAATTTATTTTCGTCTATTTCCAAATTTGGTGATTTAGCATGTTGATTTGGTTCCTGTTAATAGCCAAATTTAGTAGATCTTGTAGTCCCATCAAATTTGGTTGTGATTTAACATGTTTATTTGGCTAATCATTTTGTAATATCAGGCTAATTGAAGCTCTCGTAATCACAAAAAATGTATGAAAAAGAAGACCCAAAGGGAAAAAGATACTTCGTAATGCTAAACTAAAAAAATCTGCTGCTTCGTGGCATACCATGCCACCCCTAATATTTTGGTTTGCTTGCGGGACAAAGTCATTTCGATCAATTAAATTACAAATAGACTCCCACCGTCTCTAGTGAATTCAATTGCATTTTTGCACTGTTTGACCGGTTGTCATACTGCGAGCTTCATTTTCTCGAAAGAAAAAATACTATCCTTAGAGCAGCTGTGCCGTGGTTACCTCGAATGTTTGGTCTTGTTTAATAGATTTTGGAATAAATCAACCAAATAACTAAATTTCAGGACGATGTTATTAAATTATGTTGCGAGATTTTGATCATTTCATACAGAAAATGAGGGGGACCCTCGTGTTTGAATGACCTCCAGGCTCACTTTCTCCATCATCGAAAAGAGTTGATGAATCTGTATTCAACCAACGATTCCCCTGCTCTCTTATATGAAAAGGTGCATTTACCAGCGGTAAATCATGCTGCAGGCCCTTATACCTCGCCCTTCGTACCTTTCTCCGCTTGATTTTGGATGGGAGATGAAGGACAGATGCATAGTACCTATTAAATCAACCCTTCCTGCTTGGCAGGAAGCCTATCCACTATTCAGAAAACTTCGCCATAATACAAGTGTAATCTTGTGGACAAAAATGTCCATGTGCAGATAGTGGTTGCGATATTTTGTGCTCTTGTTGTGGAAAGTGCTGCGAGGCCGAGGCTGATTCAGACGAGGAATAATTGTGCGTGACTTGAAATGGAAGCATACTAGGAAGAAAATCGTAATGAATCTGGGAATGTGAGCATTAAATAAATAGTGTTAATTCTGACTTTTTTTAGTTTCTTGCTGCTCTTTTTTCCAACTAATCGTGTTAGTTTGTTATAAAGACATTCTATGGCCTCTAGGCATTTCTATCACGTATTTGAGCGGATATATATATATATATATATATATATATATATATATATATATATATATATATATATATATATATATATATATATATATATATATATATATATATATATATATATATATATATATATATATATATATATATATATATATATATATATATATATATATATATATATATATATATATATATATATATATATATATATATATATATATATATATATATATATATATATATATATATATATATATATATATATATATATATATATATATATATATATATATATATATATATATATATATATATATATATATATATATATATATATATATATATATATATATATATATATATATATATATATATATATATATATATATATATATGTATATATTAAATTTTTTTCTTTAAATGAGAACCATTGTAGCAGCAGAAACAGCAAAACAGACCCACACGCAGGAATTTTTTGAGGAACAAGAGAGAGTATAAATTAGAAAAAAAATTGGTAAATTCTATAAATCTGTAGCTTGGACCTGAATATCCAAGGATTTTTGGGCGAAAATCCTTAATTATTTTGACAAAGAACTTTTTCACCGCATTCCTCTTAGTCATAGCACTGAATTGTGTCCTCAATAAAAAAAAAGAGGGTCAATGTCAAATGAAAACGAAAGCTGGACAAGCCTTTCAATAAGAAACAGCTGTTCCCCCTTAATAGGACTAGATTTGCCTTCTTGTCCGTTCATTTCTTTTAGGACTTATCTTTCATTTGGACAAAATATTCCTTGTAGCTATTAAGAGGGAGGACACGGAAATCGTGTTGATTGATTCAACCTTACCCAACTTCCCTATTCTCCATAAAGAGACCTTTCTTGTTACCTTTTCAAAATCTTTAAAAAATTGCATATAGTACAGAAAGAGAGCAGCAATTTTTCCACATTCTACCGATGGTATCTATCTGGGCCTAAATGTTAAAAATTAAAAAATAACTTTGCTCAAAAGTGACTTAGACGTTAATATATATAAAAATGCTACTAATCACAGTTGAGGCCCAGAGAGGGGGGGGGGGTGACTACGGAAAGATGGAAATCCAGATTGGGTCTCAAAAAGAAGCTTCGAAAATAATCTTCGGGTCTAATGACAAATGCTAAGGGTATAATTGTGTCTCTCTTTTTAAGAAATAATGACGATGACTGAAATCTTCAAGTTAGAGATTACTAAGGTTCTTAGAGGAACAGTAGGGGTTGGGGGGGGGGGGACTATTGAGAATTAGAAAACTCGCCGTCTGATATATCCTAGCCAATTTTTTCCGTATCTGAAGAACAAATGTACACTTTTCTCGTCTTCAGTAGCCAAGGGTTGCCCTTCTAAACTAGCTACCAAAACAAAATATTTTTACTTAACTCACTATTTAATTGACTTTATATTCATTTTTATTTCACTTGCAAAGGGACTAGAAACTTCTGTTCCTGGGTTATCGACTATGCTGGAATCGACCGTGTGATATCAATCAAGATTATTCCCTTTTTTAGGTGTTACGTGATATGTTGACCTTACTATTATTAGTCGAAATATTCGCTTTAGGAAAATTGGCCGGTTGAGTTCATCCTTTAAAGTTGGAGCATTATAGAAAGACATCTAATTTTTACAGCTATTACCTTCCAACCAGATTTTGTTTTTACCTATTATTAATTAATTTTACCCTTTTTTATCAAATAACAAATCTGTTTATCAATTCTACTGCTTTTTTTTATCAAATCAAGAAAACCATTAATGGTCTATGCTAGTCATACAGGATCTAGAAAAAACTAAAACCACTTCCATGCTTTAATATCCCCAAGAATTATGGCAATATTGTCAAAAGCAAAGCTATATACAAGACTCTTTGAGGTAAACCCTCAAACATATATTCTCAGATAGTTATTCAATACGTTTACATCTGTCTTCCAATAATCGGGAACCTACGCAGGAAATTATTTTTCCAATCATAAAAAATGATTGTTTCAACAAGACAAGATTGTTTCAATTGTCAGAAGTTAAGAAAAATCTAGGGACTCAAGGGGCGGCCGAACCCTAAGGCTCCCATCCCCCTATGTACATCCCTGCCGAGAATATACAAAAAAAATATATTAGACCTAGATAGATGCTTTACCTAGAAAAAGTAGGCATTTGATTTTATATAGTTATTTTAGATAGGTATCTAAATAAGAAACCCAACTGTACTTTTTTTTGTCAGCGCATAAACCCTTATTGATTTTAAACACACAAAATAGAATAAAAGGTAGGAAAATAAAAGTTAGATTTTGTACAGAACCGAAGTAAACATCGAAAAATAAGAATTGCATGACTGACTGTCATTTAGCTTGAGTTTTTAGAAAATGGGGAATAAGAAGAAGGAAATTAAGCTGTCTCGTCTCAAAGGATATATTACTGGTAAGTTGAAATGGATGGAGAAGACAGAAATTTAAATGTAAGGTAATTGATTGATTGATTTTAATTGATTGGGTTGAGGAAAAAATATAGCAAACGAGACAATGGTTTTTTTTCTAAGATTATAGTGAATTTGCTAATCTATCTGTGGCCAAACGAAAAGCAATTTGTCCCCGAATGGGAAGGGACGAGGTCATAAGGAACAATTTAAAGGTAATTGGAACTTTATGGCATGGTAATGAGTGAAACTTTGAATAGATTTGGGCGGAGGAGGAACGTGCACAGCTGTTTTCTCAGGCGGCTTCGTGCGGCAGTAGGTTATTATTATTATTAGTAGCAGTAGTAGTAGTAGTGTATAAAGAATGGTAAACCAATAATTTGATTTTTTTTTTAAAGGTGTTTTAAGTAGTACAGCATGGTAGTAAATATTTAAAAAGTAAAAATGAGATGACGTTGTCTACTTACTGCGTGCAATATGGTGTAAAGACGTTGGATGAATTTTGGGTCTGAGTGAGAGAAATTTGAGGAAGTGTATATAAGGTAAACAGATTATTATGGAACAAAAAAGCGTTTTTTTTTTTTGTTTTTTTTTTTTTAACTGTTTTCCCTCGATGGAAGGAATTCCTTACGTCAGAAGAAAACCCTACAAAACGGCCAGGCAGATAATGTATTCTACTATTTGGTATTAGAATGCCCCAATATTATATCTGCTCAAATTTAATATTTTTGTGATATGGTAACTACATTAATACAGTTATTTGTTTTGGAAGGTAAAGAATATACTTCAACTGAGATGACATTAAAGTATCCCATCGGAGAAACAAAATTTTCAACCGCTATTTGAAAGAGAAACAAAGGGAATAGTAGTCCAAGTGAATGAATGTATTGTTGCTGAGTGTTAACAGTGAATTGTTGGCTTTATTGATGTGCAAGATGGTATAAAGAGGGTGTATTGTGCTTGTGTGATTGTGCAAAGATGGTGTGTTTGCCCAAGTAAATAGTGAATGAATGCATTATTGCTGAGTGTTAACAGTGAATTGTTGGCTTTATTGATGTGCAAGATGGTATAAAGAGGGTGTATTGTGCTTGTGTGATTGTGCAAAGATGGTGTGTTTGCCCAAGTAAATAGTGAATGAATGCATTATTGCTGAGTCTCAATAGTGAATTGTTGAGTGTATTGTTGTGCAAGAGGGTATGAGGACGGGTTTTATTATTTGGGCGAATTTGAATAACGACGAGTAATTCAACAGACGAGTAAAATTTGAGGAAGGGAATATTATAGAAGAATTATTGAGCGTAAAAAGCGTTTGTTGGTTTGATTGTAATTTTCTTTCCTCGATGGAAGGAGTCCCTTACGTCAGAAGAGCACCCTACAAAACAGCTAGGCAGATTCTGTATTTGGACATTTGGTAGGGTATATACCCAAAATATCTGCAAGTATTAACTGCTTAAATTTAAGATTTTTTGGATAGGGTAACTACATTAATGTATCTATTTGTTTTGGAGCATAAAGACGTTACTGCCAAAGAGAGCACACTAAAAAAACAAAAAATAAATAAATAAATAGACAAAAAATATACATTCGGAAAAGCGAAATTTTCAACCCTGATTTGAAAAAGAAGTAAACCAAACATTCGTCCAAGTGAATAATTTTTTTCACCGGGTGAAGTAAAATATGGCTGTCGAATGAAAAAACGGATTCCTTCCCAACGCTTTTCAGGCCTAAGATTTAGTATCCTAATCGATTTATCCGAATTAAATACTCAAAAGTACACCCTATTTTTTTAATTTTTTATATACCCTAGTACCATTAAACTGTAATTGATCAAAACTTGCTATACAATCGAACTTCTATTTCTTTCTTTTTTTAAAGTTCAAAACTCTCTGGAATTAGAAATGATAATTTCGAGTTACCCTCCCCCCATTAGTGCCCCTGTTAACATGAAACAGTAATCGGTCAAAATTTGCTATTTGGCACAAAATGTGCTTTGGTCGTAGATTGAAATTCACTTACCGAATTTTCTTCAAACTGCTTCAGTAGAGATTGCGCAATAGCTCTTCGCTGAGTTTTTGTCTGCCTTACTATCGAATACAGGTACCCACACAATGCCGATGGGAGCTCACCCTCCTTGGGTCTATACCCACGAGTAATCTTGCTTAAGTCAGCTTTCAGGCCTTTTGGAGGTGGGACTTGCAATGGAGTATGTTTTTGAATCACTTTCTGCAGTTCGTAGGACAGTCTAATACCCTGAAAATTAATGATTTAAATTGAAATCTCTGTGTATTTACCTTTGGGTGGAGGGAGGCGTCAGATATTTTTCTTATATGTTTTTCTTATTTTACCTTATGATCAAGCGAAATAAAAATATTAAAAAAAAAGTAAAATCTTTTAAAAAGACAGTGAAAAATAACTTTCTCTTTACCAATCAAACAGTTCGTGGTAACGAACTGTAAGTAAGGAGCAACCCGGCTCAATGGTAACCGAAACTCTAGAAAACGGTATTTTGGTACAAATAGATACATCAAAAGAATAAAATTTTAGTGCTGATTTCAAATATATAAGTTGAATCAAGTTTAGTCTTACCTATCAAAAGTAACGTGCATGAGAAAATGTGGATGATTTACGAAAAAGGGGGGAAAGACCCCCTAAAAGTTATAGATCTTTAATTAAAATCACACTCTCATAATTCGTGTATCCTAGAACCAGGCTGTAGTTTTTTAACGCTCCCCTATAAAAAAATTCTTATTCTGTCCGTTTTTTCCGGTATAAAGATAACGGGTGCGTGTTTATTTTTTTGTTTGTTTTTTTGTTTTTTTTTTTTTTTTTTTTTTTTTCAGCGGTGATCGTATTGACCCAGTGGTCCTAGAATATCGTGGGAGGGCTCATTGGAATGGAAATTAAAAGCTCTAGTACCCTTTTTAAGTGACCAAAAAAATGGAGGGCAACTAGGCCCCCTCCCATGCTCATTTTTTTCCCAAAGTCACCTGATCAAAATTTTGAGATAGCCATTTCGTTCAGCATGGTCGAAAATATTATAAATATGTCTTTTAGGATGACTTAATCCTCCGAAGTTCCCGGAAGGAGGGCTGAAAGTTATGAACGTTACCCAATGTTAACATATAGTATTGGTTTTACAATATAGTATTGGGAAGTATACAGACGTTTTCAGGGGAGATTTTTCCTGGTAGTGGGGGGGGGCGTCAGGGGTTATGTGGGAGGATCTTTCCATGAAGGAGGTTTTCATGGGGGAAGGGAAATTGCTATGAAGGGGACGCCGGACTTCCCAGCATTATTTAAAAAAAGGTCAGAAATAATATATAAAAAAACAAGTTTTTCAATTGCAATAGCAGAAACATCAAAACTTTAAACGAACCGAAAATATAACATATATGATTGGGTTCACCCCCTAGTCAATACATCACTCTTTAATCCAGGGATTTTTTAGTACTTTCATAAGAGCTATTTATTCCAATTAACGGCCTTTGTGATTAGGCGGTCATTTTTAAAGAATTGGAATAAAATTCGAACTTTAGCTTAAAGAGCAAGGTATTAACTAGGGGGTGAACCCCCTAATATACGTATCAAAACTATATGAATATAGAAGTTCGATACGTAAGTTAATTCGTAAGTTACGTATATTTATTACTAATAAAAACGGCTGTCCCCTCCTCAACGCCTCGCTCTTTACGCTAAAGTTTGACTTTCTCACAGTTCTATTTTTGTTAAACAATAAAAAACTTTAGCGTAAAGAGCGAGGCGCTGAGGAGGGGACAGCCCCTTTCATATACGGAGTAATTTTTGTTCGTTTTAAGTTTTAATGTCGCTCCTTACTTTCAGTTAAAAAAACTTGTTTTTTTATTTAATAATAATAAAAGCCCACATATCTTGGCTTCACATCCGAAAGCCTTCGGATGTGATAGATAGTTAAAACTTGGCCAAAACAAACTTACAAAAAAACGTGAAAGAAAAAAAATAGAAAAGCAAGAACACTGTACAAAACAAAATGAAAAAGGAAAGAAAATTCATATTTGATAACGGAAAAACGAAAACAAAATAAATATTCGGACTTCTATTATTATAGGTACATTTGTTCATTATTATTGTGTTTTTTTTACCATCTTATAAAAAAGAAAATCATTTTTCAATGTTTTCATTTCGTTTCAATTGTAAACGGAAAGGCGGTGTGGCCCTAGAAATTATTTTCTATATTTATATTCGGGAGGGGGGGGGTTGACGAAAGTCACAAAGAACAACTTATACGGTAACTCCAAATCTCACAGAAAGCATTTTGGTCTTATGAAATTAACATGACAATTATGACAATAACATTTAATGCTGGATTTAGATATATATCCACTATACGTTTAGTCAATAACAAAATTACGATTTTACAGAACTTTTGGGCGAAAATTTTCTCTGAACGGAGAATATGTCTTTAATAATTACCATATTCAATGATACAATATATATATATATATAAGTGTGTGTGTGCGTGTGTGTTCCTAAATGAATCTAAGTTGTTTTTATGTTGGCTTTCAATTTAACTGCAAATGGACTTGATGCTTGTGTACTGAAGTTTTGATGCTAACAGCGACTGGGTAATTTTCTTGACGATGATCCCTTTCTTGGGGTGATATGCTACAGGATACTGTTTTTATATTAGCTTTCATATTTAAAGGCAAATCGGCTTGACACTTCTGTTCCTGGAATCTCAGGTACGTCGAAATCAACTGCGTAATTTTTTCAAGATGATTCCTTTTTCAGGCGTGTTACAGCAGAAAATAACGTTATTATATTCGCTTTCAATTTAAATACAAGGGCTTGAAACATCTGTTCCTTGGTTCTCATGCATGTTGACATCGAATTTTTTTAATTTTTATCAAGATGATTAATTTTTCAGGCGTGTTACATTGAGAATAACGTTTCTATATTCGCTTTCAATTTAAATACAAAGGGACTTGACATATCTGTTCCTGGATTCTCAGGCATGCTGAAATCGACTGTATAGTTTTATCAACATTTCTTTTTTTGGGTACACGATACTGTTTTATTCACTTTCAACTTAAGGCAATGAGACTTGAAAAAAAATTTTTATGGATTTTCAAGCACGCTGGAATCGACAGCGTAATTTCCATCTAGGTCATTTCCCATACTGGTGCTATAGTATTAGATTCTGTTATTATATTCGCTTTCAACTTAAATGTTAAGAAGCTTAAAACTTCTATTTCCAGATTCTCCGGCATACTGAAATCAACCCTGTAATTTTTATCAAGATGGCTCCCCTTTTTGAAGGTCATGTTCAATTTCAATTTAAAGAAAATTGGACTTGAAGCTTATGTTCCTGGATTGTCTGGGATACTGAAATCAACTATGTATTCGTCATCAAGGTTATTCCCTTTTCTGAAGAAATAATACGGGATACGGGATACCGCTTCATATTCAATTTCAATTTAAAGAAAATTGGACTTGAAACTTATGTTCCTGGATTGTCTGGGATACTGAAATCAACTATGTATTCGTCATCAAGGTTATTCCCTTTTCTGAAGAAATATAGCACAAGATTCTGTTTTTTAATTCGCTTTCAATTTAAATTAAAAGAACTTTTTTAAAACTTTTCTTTGTTTAAACTTTTCTTTATCAAATATGAGATAGATAAAAAATCATCACAAATATACTTGAGATATACTAGTTTATCCCATTTTCTCATAAATGGTTCTTCAATCATCTGCCTAACAGAAAAAAAAAGTAAAAAAAAATGACTGAACATTTCAAACTAATGCTTTTATCTGAGTTTTTAAAATTAGCTTTTTTGGGTTTGCTGGGTAATGCTAAATGAACGATTGTTCTTCTCTAGTTATTTATCGTACTCTTCTTTTACAAAAGGTGTTTAGACACACTAAACTTGCTATTTTACAAGGATTAGTGGCATGAACCATGAAGATGATGTGTCACTAATCTTGGCAGTAATAAATTTGAAACGATTCAAGGTCTTCTGAATGGAGTTTCAAGATGGCCTTCTGCTTCTTATTTATAATGGGAATTTCTTCCATCTGTCAACTGACTGACAAAAGAATATTTTTAACCAAAATTCTTCCCCTGAAAGTTTACGAAGACAATTATTTATTTACATTCGGTGCAGTAACTTCTCAGACATCCTGAATATAATAATCAAACCCTTAATTTGTTTTAAACTGAATATGAGAAAACATCCCAATTTGTCGCTAGATTCGTAAATAAAATAAGTTGGCTTAAACCACTTAAGATCTAATTCCGTGGTCGATTCACAGGGGAGGGGAGTGCACGTGATCCCTCAGATGGTCAAAAACTGCACCAATTAGAGAGTCGAGGGCATACCAATGGAGGAGCTCAAGTTTCGTTGGTACCCCCGACATAAATTCTGTATCTGCCCTGTCTACTTCGTACTGACAAACGCCCAATTACTCTACTTCAAAATAAGAAAAAATACACAATGAATATTCCAGAAACCAATCCAAACAGATGACCCTAATCCAATCAGTATAAATAACAAGAGAACAGCGAAGGGGAAGATTCTAGAATAAATAAAAAGCTCTCTTACTTGCAAAGCTTTCATGTGTACGAAGCCCTGGTACTTCTTGTCAATATCTTGGAGTTGTTTGTCTGCAGCGTGGGCCAGGACCTGCTCCTTCTCAGTTCCCAGGCATATCAGGTACGGTACAATCTAGGGAATAAATACTCGTATTATCTAGGGAACAAAATCTAGGGAATAAATATTGAATATTAGGCCATAGACAATAGGGTAAGATTTATTCATAATATTTTAAACATACAATAAACACATGGCACTAATCCCAACAGAGGCTCCTTAGCCTGTAAAGGAGGGGAGAAAACGGATGAAATGCATTTAAATATGATTTATAGTGGGAAGAAGATAATACTAATTAGTTTTATATAAGGCAGAAGACAGGGGAACTCTATAGTGCTGAGGGAGGTCACCATGAAGAGAAAAAAGTGAAAACAGTAAAACAAGAATTTAAAAAATACAGAATGAATCATACAGTTCGTGGTAACAAACTGTGAGTAAGGAACGACTCGGGTCAATAGTAACCGAAACTCTAAAAAACAGAATTTTGATAGCAATCAATAAATTAAACGAATTGACTTTTTATACTGATTCCATACATATGATGTTACTCAGCATAATGTTACTCAGTTACTGAGAACAATGTTACCCACCAGAAACTACGAGCCTGAGAAACCATGCCTGATTTTTAAAAAAGAGGGGAAACACCCCCAAAAAGGTAAGCGACCTTAATACAAACCACACCATTAAGTTCAGCATATCAGAGAACCCTACTGTAGAGGTTTTAAGTAACTAATAATAGGCCGTAGACAAGATTTGTTCATAATATATCAAACATACAAGAAACACAAGGCACTAATCCACGCAAAAGGCTCCTTGGCCTCTAAAAGAGGGAGAAGACACAGGAGTCAACTGAACACTATAAACACTAACTAAGACAGACAAAAATAGGAACAAACTCTAGGAACAAAAATAGGAACAAAATTTTCAAAAATTTTTTTGAACAAGCTAAATGAGTGACGACTTCGAGCTGTTTCGGGCATCCTATTTCATACAATATGAATCGCCTTCACAGGATTGAAGTCTGAACTTACGGATGTAGAAAAACAAACTTGAATGTGATTTACGTGATGAAAGTGATAATAATTAGTTTGATTAGAGATAAAAGACGGTGAAATTCTAAAGGGATGAGAGAATAAAATGGCTAAAAAAGGGGGCTAGAGGGTACCATGAAGCGAATAAAAAATAAACAAATGAATTTGAAAAAATATAAAGTGAATCAATATCAAGTAACAGGATAACTCCGAGACGATTAAATTTCTGAATGAGGCTTCTAGCTTTACTATACGCCTTAGAAATGGTTTTTAAAAAAGACTAGAGAAGTATACATCCATGTTATTGGACAGTAAGACACATAAAATCGGATCAAGCACGAATGCATGGTAAACTTGTAAACGCGTCATACAAAGAATTTGAATGATCAAATAGTGAATAAATTAGGTCTCTTGCTACCTTCCGAAAATAAAACAACACCCAAACCGAGTTTGAAAAGGAACAAAGCAAAATAACATATTCATTCAGGAATGTACGGATCAGGTCCAGAATATGGATTTCATCAGCGGCTTTTGAGAACTCCCTGCACGCGGGCTACTAATTTCTATTAACAAGGCTTACTTCCCCCCGCCTCCCTCGCTCTCTTTCTTCCTCTCTTGGACTACTTTTGGACAGACTAGTTCATGAGCGACTCTAAGCCTCCCTCACCCTCTCTTTCTGCCTTTATTTTTCTCTCTATCTCTTTCCCCCTCTGAATATATCTCTCTTTAGTTAATTTGTTCTGTTTTTCTTTTTTATTTTTGGTTTTATTTCGGATTTCAACAAATATTTTTTCCATTTAGATACTCGTTTTACATTTTATTCATAATACTGACAAAATAAGATTTAATGTTCAGTTTCTGAAGACCAAAAGTTTTCAGTAAAACTATTTCCCAATTCCCCCATGCTAGAACAATTTTTTTTTTTTGCAATGGACAATATTGTAACATATTGAACATAGTATACATTACTTACACGACGGATAAGAGATAAATCTAAAATAGGTGGACACATCTTTCTTTTATCATCTAAGATAAATTTTCTGTTTCTTGTCAGACTGAGGCTTAGAATAATATTTACAAACGGAAACTTAGAACTAATGCAAGGGAATTTCCCAACGGAGCAAAAAATCCTCAGAAACATTCCATCGCTCTTGGCGAAAGTTATTTCTTTTTATAAAGCGGATCTTTTACCTGAATGAACAGTAACATATCGAGTAGGGTGAGAGGGATCGACCAGTACATTGCTAAACTCCATATAAATGTGTTCTTTTGAATACATATTGCAATTATTACAATTAGACCCTGTTTCATTTGACATAATAAAAAAAAATTTGGATCCCCCTCCAAAATGAAATCTTGGTTACGATTCAGATCTTGCGCAAATTGAAAAAAAAAGAGATTCAAAGTCACCTCAACAGAGATCACCCCATAAAAAAATCTTTCTCACGATATACTTTTTATACATCCGAACCACTGTAAATAGATATAAGACGGTATGATAATTCACAATCTCAACCATTATACAAACCCGGACCGAAATGCAAGTACTCCAGAGAACATTTAAACAACTATAAACATAAGCAACATTCGATTTTTTGACGGGTAGACAATTTAGATTTCTCTTGAACGAGAAACTTGGCTTCACCTTTGTAACACCAACTTTTAAAGAATCTAATTTTAAATTAATTTATTCCGACACATATATAAAATCGGTAATTAGTAGTGCAATTTTATTATTAGATGTTTTTAGAAATTACAAGTAGGTTGCAAAGTCTCGAGTTGTTTTTTTTTTTTCAATTTTTCAATTAAATTCAAATTATTAAATACTACAATAAATAAATAAATACACTTAAGCGCTAGAGGTCCCAAGAAGCATAGCTTGTAGAGGACCTCCTATCAATCACAAAATCCATTAAAAAAAAATCAGGGAAGGAAAAAAAATACAACTATATCTAAAAAATATAAACACAATGCGAGAAAAATCAACAAAAAACAAACAACTGCTACAAAATAACCTTTGACTTAATTTTATCCGAACTGAAAATGTCCTGTAATTTATTAAATCTCCAAACCATTAATAATATTATTAAACAGCGGGGTTCGAATCTCATTCAACATAATGAGAGAGGAGAAAAGAAAAAAAAATATATAAAGTAAAGCGGAATAAATAGATAAAGCAAAATGAATAAAGAAATAAAGAAAAAAAACGAAATTACTTCAAGCCTTAGAGAATATTTTTCATCAAAGGGAAGAAGAGTTTTTGATAAGAGAAAGTTCACTGGGAATAGAGTTCCAAAGAGCAATTGCTCTATAAATTGGTGACCTCTGAGCTGCTGAGGATACCCTTTTAGACAGTCGAAATTGGTGAACAGAGATACTAAGCAAAGTGTGGAACTTACGTGTTGTTGCTAGATCAAAGTAGGATAAGACATTTGGAGTAAGTGATAAATTGAAGGCTCGATGAGCTAGTTTTAGGTTCTGCTTCTTGATAACCACATCTAAGGCATCTAGACCTGTATCACTGTAAAGATCAGCTGTAGGATAGAAGCGGGGTAGGCGAAAAGTTGCCTTCACCGCTCTATTCTGTGCTGTTCGGAGTCGCCGAAGGGAAGAATAATTAGTATTGCCCCATACAGTGCAACAATAAGAAAGATAAGGAAGGACAAATGCATAGTAAAGAGAAAGCATTACATCGGGAGGAAGAAATTGATTGGCACGATGAAGCATACACTTGACGAGAAATTATAGAATGTGTATAGGAAATATGAGTTTTGAAAGAAAGAAAACAATCAACATGCACACCAAGAAGTCTAACACAAGAGCACTGGGGAAGTATATCAGTACCGTAAAAAACGAAGATTGTTGGGGAAGGTTCAGACATGTGGTATGGGGTTCGAAAATGAATAATGCTACTCTTAGAGCTATTCAACAGCATCCCGTTCTGCTCACACCAATCACGCACATGGTTAAACAGAAGCTGAGCCTTAGCAGCAACAGAAAGTAGATCATTGGAAACCACGAAAAAATTACTATTGTCTGCAAACACAACAGTGTGGGTGTCAAGGTTAGGAGATGGAGGAAGGTCATTAATATAAATAAGAAAGAGGAGTGGTCCCAAAACTGAGCCTTGAGGTACCCCTTTGGAAACTGAAGCTAGATCAGAACATTTCCCATCATAACACACAAACTGAGATCTATTAGACAGGTAAGATTTAAACCAATCAAAGGCAATTCCCCGAACTCCAAGTAGAGACAGCTTTCCCAGGAAGACAAAATGATCTACCATGTTGAAAGCCTTATAAAAATCAAGAAATAGTCCTAGAACGCAACGACCCTTGTCTTGTTTCAAAGGCATTTTGAGAAAGTTTCTGCCAAAATACGTGTTCCAGGGTACGTGTCCGCTGATGGCAGATCAAATGAGAGGAGCTGTTTGTACGCGCCGTATATATATATATATATATATATATATATATATATATATATATATATATATATATATATATATATATATATATATATATATATATATATATATATATATATATATATATATATATATATATATATATATATATATATATATATATATATATATATATATATATATATATATATATATATATATATATATATATATATATATATATATATAATAGTCCAAGAAATAGTCCTAGAACGCAACGACCCTTGTCTTGTTTCAAAGGCATTTTGAGAAAGTTTCTGCCAAAATACGTGTTCCAGGGTACGTGTCCGCTGATGGCAGATCAAATGAGAGGAGCTGTTTGTACGCACCGATATATATATATATATATATATATATATATATATATATATATATATATATATATTATATATATATATATATATATATATATATATATATATATATATATATATATATATATATATATATATATATATATATATATATATATATTACAAAAATATATATATATATATATACATATATATTCCAAAAATTATATGAAAAATAATTTTTTTTAAAGAAAAGTAAGGCCATATTAGTAAAGTTTAAGAAATAGCTTAGAAAATGTGCCGTAAAAGGTCTAAGATCGTACAGACTCAGCGGTAAGAAATGCCATTTTATTTATTTTCTGGTAAACAAACTGGAAGAATATTTTATAACAGGAACTTTTCTAGCGTAAAGCCCCGTAAAAATTTGGATCTGCCACTAAAATGACTGATGTCCTTCAATTTTCTGAAAACTCACGAAAAACAATTTTCTTCAATTTTCTGAAGAATTTCACGAAAAACACTTCTTAACAGACGTTTGGTATTTTCTCGGATAGGGCTAATCCACCAGTTGTTAGAAGAAAAACAAAGATCCTATTTAAATTTCGAATGACATTTTTACGGCCCAAAAAAGAGCATAAATGAGGAAAAATTAAATGAAATTAATATTAATAGGAAAATAAAATTAAATGGAAATTAAAGGGAAGGTTTTTCCTTACCAATAAAAAAAAAACAATAAGAAAAAGTTTTGACGCTTCATGGCGCAATATTACTGTCTAAAACCACAGACTATTGTGAAACCTAATAGATGATTTGTGCTAAAACTGTTAGGTTGCCCCTTTGTGGTAAAACTTTTGCGGCAAATTTCAAATAGTCCCGCCACTTCGTGAATCCATCTCCACTATGAAATTCCTGCTATTTCCCTGTATATGTATATAATCAACCCCCCTTTTTAGAAATCCTACATAAGCAAACCACTTCGCCGGCTCACCACGTTTCTTTCTGCTTTTGCAATTACGAATAATACAGTCACAAAATTATTCAGTGACTGACAAATTTACACTGACCCGCTGATGACAGAGTAAATGGGATGAGCTGTTTGTACGCTCTTAGGATGTAGTGCCAACGGTGTTCGAATTGCAACACAGTGTAACATATTATATTTAGTAAGTTATCTTGAAAAAACAGTCCAATGGGACTTTTTAAATTAGACATAACCAAATGACTTGGACCCTCCTCGAAAATAGATTCCTGTCTACAGCTCTGTTCTTCTGGAGATAAACAAAATTAATTAAAACACATTATAATAGATTATAATGAGTAAATTCTGCGTTTTTTTTAACAAAGTTGTTCTAATGGAGGTAAAGAGCGATTTGAATCTTAAAACGAACATCAGATATTGTTTCGCAACATATGCAGCACGTGTCTATAAAAATGGTCCACACTATTAGACCTAACACTAATGTCAAAATACTCATTTTGTTACATAACGGTTTACTGAGTCACAAAACAATAAATGAATTTGTGAGGTAGAACATCAAGTGCTTTAAGAGTTTTTTTCTATGGTGGAATAGTAAGGTATCCCAGGGTGTTTTCATATAATTAAAATCGCAGAATTTGCTACGACTAGCATATTTTAATTTTGTAGACAAATCCAAAATGAAAGTGTCCATGTGAGAGCCATATAAACTAGCCTGTTATTTATCCAGGCTATTTAAAGACTTTTCTGTAGCAAAAAAAAAACACCCTGTATTTTTTGGCATGGGTTTTACGTTTCAGTAAAGCGCTAGTTCTTTTTCAAATTCTACAAATATAAGGAATATCGGTACTTAAGTATTAAACGTACTCTTTTATATAACGCAAAGAAAACAGTCACGAAAACCCGCTAAAGACGGAGTAATTCAAGAGACCGCTATAGTCATGCAATACGTTTACGATATGCGTTTTCATTGCGTTTACGATATTTAAACTGTGTTTTTAGGGTTTAGGGGGGGGGAGGGACCTAGGTTAGGTTAGGTTACATATTTAATATATGGCATGCTTTACCTCCCACCCCACCCCCTAATGTGCAAATATATAGCCCAAATTTGTTTCTAAACTATTATATATTCATCCTTTTTTATTTTAATTCATTAGCATTAACCAAACTTGACTTCTTTAGCAGTATACAAAAGAGTATGTTTAATAATCACGTACCGGAATATCATTAGTAGATAATTTAAGTAGCTTTATAGATATATGGTGCAGAGATAGCGATTGAACAATAATAAATATTAAGATAAGAAATAATATACATAGATATAAAACAAAGATAATTTTTGTTTGTAGCAAGTTTCAATTTCCTTCTTTAGTTCCATTAGAAAAATACTTTTTACCAAAACTGATCTAGAATCCCCTACGGGACCGCGGTACCCAGTTTAGAAACCGCTATTCTAACTGATCATAAATTTGTGTGTCCTGAGATCTCTCCACTGAGAGACTCCCTCTCCGAAAATAAACGAAATACGTTGTCAATTTCCTAAGAAACTGTTTTTTCTAAGAACTGAAGGTCAGTCTATCTGGTAACGGGTAATAAAATAGAATTCTGGGTTGATAATGTACAACTCAAACAGGAAGTTGCGAGACTATCTATAGGCCTACATTATCCTGTTGGATAATCTATTGATTATTTATTATCACTAATACGTCGAATCAGATAGAAAAAAATATATATAATTCAAAGGTCTTTTCAAATATCACTGCCGTTGCAATTGTTCTTTTTCTTTCTTTCCTCCTTTTTTTAAGTGCAAATGGCGAGTTTACATATTCAATGCTCTTTCCAAACATAACTATCATGGTTGTAGCAATTGATGTTCATATATTTATTTCACATTAACAAAATTTACATACAAAAATCAATATGATTCACCCAAAACCAAACGGTTTTGGTTTTGGGTTGCTATTACAAAATTGCTATTACAATTTTATCTTTTCCAGTGCAAAAGTCAAAATCATATATCCGATTCTCTCTTTTTCCCTCAAGCTGTTTGCCGAGGCTATAAAGTTTGATTAACAAAAATTACAACACAAAAGTCAGGAAATACTAAATAAAGTCAAAGTGACCAAAACTGTTCTGGGATACCCTACGGAATTAAGGTACCAAGTTTAGAAACCACTGTTCTAATTGATCATTGAAATTTTCATGCCCCGAAAACACTCCATTAAGAGATTCCCTCTCCAAATATAAACCAAAATACATTGTTAAATTCCTACGACACTGTTCTTAGAAAAGAAAGTCGCTCTATATGCTATCGGCTATTCAAATAAAATTTCAGGTAAATAAACAAAAACTGAAACACAAAGTTGCCAGATTATCTATACATTACCTCGTCTATATAGATCATATTCTATATTAAAAATTGTGAAGGAAAATTCAAATGTACAATTTCTAAATTTTGTGCACCAGATGTGAAAGTGGAAGGAAAATGGAATGAAAATGGAAATGGAACGCATCAAATAGATAAAAATAGAAGAATAGAAATTAAAGCTTGGGATGGAAAGTTAATACGAACAATCGTATTTAAAATTAAAGAGTTTGATTAAATTTACTCACTGCTTGATTAATTAAATCCGTCTTAAATTTTTAATAGAGAAGCAGTGTGGTCTAAGAAATTATCTAAAACCGTATTTTAATAGCCGTAACATGATATATTTCTTTCTTCTTTGAAAAACTGCATAGTTGCGCAGAAACACCTATATATCACTGAACAAATACACCCCCCAAAAAAATAGCAAAATAAAAATGAAGCAAAACAAAAGAAAATAAAATACAAACAAGAAATGGCGAAGAAAATAAAAAACCTATAAGCTTAACACCAGTAAAACAACATTGCACCGCTGGGCAAACTTATTATATTTGTAATACGAGTCATAACGTGAGTAATATGAGTCGCTGATAGACTCGGTGCAAAACCAAGTTAAGTCCTCATTCAGTGCAAAAGCGAGCCATGCCTTGACACGGTGCAAAGACTAGCTAAGTCCTGATACGATGCAAAAACGACCTAATTGCAGATCTAGCACGAAAACGAAGTCCTAATTCAGAGCAAACATGACCTAGATCCTGAATGTGCACTATTAAGCTCATATGACCACAATATGAGCAAAAATCACCTATTTTAAGGCCACAAGAACTCAATTGTTTAAAAAAAATCCAATTCTTTGGGTTTTTGCAACACTGCAAACACTGGCAAGCTCGTTTAGTCCAAGCTGGTGACTGACGTTCTCGGCATCAAAAAGATGCTTATATAATGTGAAGAACTGAGAACAGATCCGTCGCGAGTTCTAAATTCGCCCAAACTCTGTCTACATACATGTTGTGCCTCTTCCGAACCCATGATTGTGCCATCATTGATTGGTCTACGTTGCTTTCTTCGGAAGTAAAGCTGTCACTGATAATGAATTACGATAAGTTAAAAACCTCGTTGGTGGAAAGCCCGGTGAAGTCTTGCCACACACTATCTTGCATTGAAATATATATGATATAATATAGCTTCTATAATATACAATATATCTAGTATAGGAAAAGTTGGATTTCAAACTATTAGCCTCCTTCTTCTGCTTTTTTAACATCCTTCATCCTGCCTCAATGAAAAAAAGAAAAAAAGAAAAGGCTAAATCCTGACTCGATACAAATTCTAAAAGCGAGCTAAGTCTCGAGTCCTGTAAAAGCAAATCGAATACAAGCTGCATAGCCTGATTCAACTGACTTATATAATAAATCATATAATACGAGGTTTAGAGAAAATCCCAAAATTAAATAAATAAGGTCCTATTCTTATCCACTTAATATTTTGCTGGTTCTACGCTTTTACTACGTAATTACAGAAAAAATTAAAATAAATTACCTAAAAAAAACTATAAATCTCATAAATCCTTTAAAAAATCTTAGAACTTAAAATTTTAAAAATCGCCTGATTTCTAAATTCCTTGTCCGTCTTTTGAAAAACGAGAATATCTATCTCCCCTCGACATTGATAATTTAAAAATTATTAGCAAATTTCTAAGAGACTGTCTCCATATTTCAAAAGACTACAGTAAAAATTCAAGCTTATATACTTAGAATGGTCAACTTTAAAAATCATCCCCGATTATTCTAAGCAAAAAGATATATAACAATTCTCTAAATCATCAATTATATATATTTAATTATATTTAATACCAAATATGTAATAAAATTATATATATTTTATAGAGCTATTTCTATATAATTAATTTTTACATAAATATAATTTAAACTAATTTATAAATTGTAAATTAAAATATATCATACAATATATATATATTTAATATTTAAATTCTCTATAATAATTCTATCAACAAAAAACCCAAATTTTTCGATCTAATATATTACTCTGTGATAAAGCAGAAATTATAGAATAAGTATGCTTATTAATGACCCCCATGCGATGAAAAATAGTGGAGTAAAAAAAGGAAAGAAATGGAATTCACTACAAAAAAATAAATAACTATACGGATATCAAAGAGTATAAAGCAACGGGATTAGGCAGTAATTAGGGCCCAGCCTTAAGCTTCATAAGAAGTAATTTCATATTGATGATGGTGCAGAATAAGCACAATACCAGTAGTACTAAACCGAGCGATTATTTGTATATTTCGGTAAGAACGTGGCAAACAAAGAAGAAACTACCGGAAATAATAAACGCGGATTAACTCAGATCATTTTCACGAAGTAAAGAGTAACGACCAGACACAAAGACTATACAATGATCACAAAAAGGCAAATAAACATTTCTCGAGGCCGGCCTATTATAACCACTACGATTAGCAACTATCTTAGTATGACCCAGTTTTAATTTATCTTTAATGTCTGATACAGTTTCCATCTCAGAGCTGAAACTAAATCGTATGCCGAAATCCCAAGCCATCTGAGACTCGTAACACGGGGAACGCCAAAAGGAATACAACTTAAGAAACACGTACCTAACGCTTCATTAAACTACAAATGGTCCCATTTAGCGATGTTTAGCGATTATAAACCAATTTTATCGAAAGAGGAACGTAACATACTGAAACCCTCTGCTAAACCAACTTTAGACCGACTAAGGTGTTTGTCAATAAATAGTGTTTGAATACCATGTGTATCTTGCCCCTCTTTTTGGAGACGTAGAGTCCGTTTGCAAGGGTCAGTGCCTTGCATTTGTTGTATGCCTTTTTATGAATATTTTATCATAGTACAGCAACGTTTCTTATCTTTTCAGTGTCGTGACCCTCCTCCCCCCCCCATTACTCCTAGAGAGGTCCAGATGAAAGTCAGTAATCTTTCTGTCAGTAGAGCTTATTCACCTCATTTGCGCTGCATGCTTTTTTCCTTTCTTTTTTTGATTGTACTATCGAAAGTAAACTATTAATTAATCAATAAAGCACATCTTTAGTACAAAAAACATTAAATATGTTAAGACGGATTAAAGTAACCATATCCGATTCACACGTTTCGTAACTCGCATATTTATGAATAATTTCACGTTTCGTTATAATTCCGCATAAATTAAGTTAGCTGAATGAGGGGTAGCGTTTCTTATTTGTATTTTTATAGTTACCACCATGTTCTGCAAGAATTTAGGCTAGGTACATTTGTGTAACAAAAATAATTGGTAAACGCTACTACTACTAGCCTTTACTCCCTCTTATGAAGAGTATACTTCCTTTACATCTTTTCTTATGCCCTCTTTTTACCCCGTTTGATGACATTCTGCTTTTCGTTTGACTCCAGCTGGACTGCCAAAAAGGAATTATTTCCAGCAGGGGCAGCACCAATTTGAGAAAGGAGATGTTTTGAAAATAATACATTTATTGATATTGCATTTAAAAAAATTGGAAAAATGCCCCTTTACCTTCCCCTGCTACAATTAAAAAAAAAAAACACTTTTCTGTATCTTCCCTAAAAAAGATCGAAAAATACCTGCTCCTCCCCTGCATTTTGGCGAATTGGCACCCCACAACGCTTTCAGAGCCAACGTTTCAGAGTCATAAGTAACCACTATCATAACAGGGGCTTATGGATATGGGGATATGGGGCTTAGACCCCTAACTAATCGCTCCGAACAGGGCCACCCCAACCTCAGGGATGCGGCTGGAGCCCAGCCCAAGGTTTCTTAATCAGAGCTCAGGCCTAGGGACGGCTGGGCTTGCGACCCTTTACCTGAAAATAATTGCAATGAAAGGAAATATTACTCAAGCCTCGAATCTTATTGGTTTTAATTTATTAAGACCTCGGCACGCCCCCGGACATCGTTTGAACCTTGCTGACCAAGGTGGGTTGAGAAAAGCCACCTGGAATGTTTTAACCATGAATAAGCCGGGATCCAAAGACCTTCTAAGGCTGGAGATGTTAAGATTTGGGATTGACATACTAGGAATGACAGAAACACATTTGACGGGATCAGGCAATGAAGAAATCGCCAGTACAGGTCACAGGATGAATTGGTCAGATCAAACCTCCAGTAGAAGCAGCGGTGTAGGCCTGCTCCTAAACAAGAAGCCAAAGAAATGCCTCATATCCCACAACCCAATATCAGATAGACTATTCACTGCCCGTTTCAACCAGAAGCATGGGAAGATGTCGATTATTGTGTGGTACCCACCAACGAATGTCTCCCCAGAGGACGAAAAAGACAAGTTCTACTCAGCTCTGACATCTGCTCCATCCCGGATTTCCCCTCATGATGTTTTGGCCGTGATGGGCGATTTCAATGCAACTTTATCTAATCTCGGCGGAGGTTTTAAGTCTGTAATTGGACCGATTACCCCTGACTCTTGAATGAAAATGGGACTTGACTACTTCAGTTGCGGGCTGTGCAACAATTGGTCATTGCCAACACCCTGTTTCACAGGAAAGACATCTATAAGCCAAAATGATATAGCACTGACGGGCGAATGCAGGAGATGATTGACTATATCATAGTCAACCAAAGATGGCGCACATCTCTTACGAACTGTAGAAAATATCGTGGCGCTGAGATAGGAAATACAGACCATCGGTTAGTTGCCACGAACTTCTGCCTGCGTCCTAAAGCCCAGCCTTCAAAACGGCGCCAGCCAAAGTTAGACACCCAGAAACTAAAAATTGAGGAATTCCACCAAAAGTACCCAGTTGAAATTCAGAATAGGTTTGAATGCTACCATCGGTCGTATCATGCATTCAAAGAAGCCCTGGCTATCGCAAGAAGCACTGCAAATCATTGAACAGTGCCAGAAAGCGCGGTTGGCCGGAGATATGCCCTCCTACAGACGGCTAAACGGGATTAGAACAATATTATTCACGTAAACAACAATTTGTTGATAAAAAAGCTGAAGAGCTAGAAGATGGGGCACGAAAAGGTAACGTCATGTCGCTTTTCAAGCATGTCGGAGACCTTAGCGATGGGAAACACCAAAGATAGGCACAGTTAAATCCTTCTCTGGCGAAATGCTAGAAGATGCAAACGCGCAACTTGATCTACGGAGGGAGCGCTTCGCAAAGCTTTTAAACGCCGAAAGAATCAACGCTGACCCCAACCTAACTGCATCCACTCAGCAAACAAAATATAAAAATCTACCAGAACCTGATCCTCCCTCGGTAAAAGAGATATAAAATGCCCTGCGGAGAATGAAGAAAAACAAGGAACCAGGAGCCTGCGGGATCACGGTCGAGCTGCTAAAGTTCGGAAGACTGGCAATACTACTTTGGCTGCATATGCTGTTCTCCCTCGTCTGGTCAACTGAATTGATGCCTGAACAATGGAAGGAAGGAATAATCCTTCCTCTATGGAAGCGGAAAGGTAGCCGTAAAGATTGCTCGAATTACAGAGGAATCACCCTCCTGTCAGTACCTGGCAAAATATTCACCGGGACGTTGCTTGATAAGAGTATCCAGTTCATTCGTAAGTGCCGCCGGATTCAGCAAGCAGGTTTCATGCCCAACAGATACACGACCGAGCAGATGTACACTATTCGACAGGTCATCGAGAATGCCCGTGAGTTCCAGCGTACAGCATATATTACTTTTGTTGACTTTAAAGCAGCGTTCGAATCGATCGACAGTGAGTCTTTTTGGCTGATACTAAAACGAACGGGTTTCCCTGATTAATATTGCCGCCTGTTCAAGGCGCTCTACACTGGTACAAAAAGCTTTGTCCAGGTTAATGGTCGCCGAAGCCGAAGCCAGGTTAATGGTCGCCAAAAAGCTCTGTCCAGGTTAAGGTCGCCAATTCGAAATAGATACTGGTATAAGGCAAGGCTATGTTGCTGCTCCTGAACTTTTCAACGCAGTGGTTGATTATGTCATGGATCGAACCACGAATCGGTTCAAATTCGGACTGAAATATGGCGATAGAGTTCTAGCCGATTGCGACTTTGCAGATGATATTGCCCTGATATGCAGTTTTGCAGCTGAATTCGAGGCAGCTCTCAATACACTGTCACTTGAAGCCCTGAAAGTGGGACTAAATATTAGTTGGCAGAAAACAAAAATAATGATCATCGACCAGGCAGGAAATTCCGCCAACTCACCATCATTCAACGTATCAGGGCACACTATCGAAGTTGTCAACTCTTTTACTTACCTTGGATCTACCGTCTCGATAACGGCTCAATTAAAATGGAAGTCCAGTCGCGCATCGCAAAAGCCGCGTTTATTATGGCTCGATTATGTCGTTCCTTGTGGTCAAAGTCCAACATTAGCCGAAAAACAAAAATGCGGATCTACAACACGACCGAATCGCAAGTCCTTCTCTACGGTGTTGAAACTTGGCCGGCAGCTGCTTCTGTTCGTGATGCCATATATGCGGCCCAAACAAACTTACTAAGACGAATCGAAGGGATCAAGAGGTGTAATTTTGTCTCGAGCAACCGACTGTTGACATTAACAGATAAGACCCCCCCTTTTCTTCAGCTCATCTTAAGAATCCTACGGTGGTTTGGCTACTTAATTCGCATGCCAGAAAAAGCACTCGCCAGCACACTTTTCAATTTTGATCCCCCTCAACATGGCTGGAAACACCCCCGTGGAAGACCCCGGTTCAGACAGAGGAACAGCCTTACCCAGTACCTTTCCATGGTCGGTACTGATCTCCAAGAAGCAGTCACGCTTGCACATGACCGTTCGGAATGGAGGCGAAGAGTCACATCTCTTTCTATAAAGGACCACCAGCAGGAGCTTAAGTCAAGTAAGTCAAGTCAATCTTAGTTCCTAATCTTAGTTTTAAGAATTATCTCTCCATTCTTCTAAATTTTCTTCGCCAGCTTATAAAAAAAAAAAAAAACTTTGCCTCTGCTATTCCAGTTCTTACATATTCGCTGTATCCATCATCCATACTAGCAAAAGTTTTGGTAAATTAATTACAATAAGCAATTCAGCTCGACAAAACAGTAGCTTATGCAATAAAAACTTGAATAAACTAAACAGATTTGACGAAGGATGTTCAATCATCTTTTACAGTAAAAAGGTATCTTTATTAATTTGTCTCTTTTGTTCTGAAGCACACACTGCTTTTGATTTTGTTGCGAATATAATCGGCTCAGCGGCGACAACTTGTGAAAATTTAGGGGGTGGGGATTTGTCATTTTTTCCTATTTTTCAATAAAAAAAAAATACGAATCTTCAAAACAGAAGTATCCGAAATTTTATGAAATACGGAGCCTAATACTGACATATCGATGAAAAATACCCTACGGGCACTGGTCCAAATATTCCCTCCCCAGGAAAAATTAGATCTAACAGTACATTTGAGACAATCACCCAACCCCCAAAATTCTCCTATGTAATGAACTTGTGTGCGCCTATGGAAATGTGTTATTTCAACCAATCCTTTTTTTTTATAAAAGAAGAAAAGAAACAAAATGCTTCTCGCAGTTGGAAACAGTTTGGAAGAATGGGAAGATGAATCGGCCAGCTAATATTACAAAATTGGAAGCCAGGACAATGACAGTGGTCAAGTATGGTTCTGAAACACTGGCTTTCCAAAAGACGGAAAAAAGATTTATTAGATGTTTTCCAAGGTTGTAAGAACTCGTTAGACTGGCCTTATAAAAAAAAACGAAGGGTTTTTCGTCCTCAAATGAGGTCAGAAGTTTTCATTCAAAAAGATTTAGAGGAAATTGGACCTTCATAGGAGGGGATAAAGAGTGAAACTTTGAATAGATTGGAGTGGAGGAGGAGTGTCTACAGTTATGTTGCCTTCAGGCGGGTTGGTGCTGTAGTGAGTTTATAGTAGTAGATTTTTTAGACTTAATATAATTGTGCTTGTTGTTATTCTTCTTTTTTTATTGCCAGATAAAAAGTAATTAGGTTAAATGCCATTTACCAGATACAAGTTCCTTGAAATTTTAAAGAAAGTAGTTCAGCTATGTGAATGATACTTTCAAAATCATCCTAAAATATTTTGAAAACCCTAAAAATGTTATTCATGTAGCTGAATGATTTTCTTTAGAATGTAAAAAGTTTATTCCTATTGTAAACAAACATTCCTAATAACCAAATTTATTCTAAATTTGGAACTAAATTTAACTAATGTCATTAAAGCAGAATTTACCTTACATTTAATAGACCTTGCTGTAATTAGTTTTCGTATTTTATTCAGTTGAAAAGGCCTCTGATTGGTTGAAAATTATTACAGGGCATTGCTGTTAACCAATCAGCTTTTCCATTGGCAAACCTACGGAAATTAATCACAGTAAGATCTATTTTGCGTAGGGTTAATCAACTATCAAGTTTCTCAGAAACTGTAAAGAAGTTGAACACTCAACATGAAAAAAAAAAATATAATTCACCTGAACAGGATAAAACGACCCATGAAAAAAAAAACAACTGTCAGCGTCATCAAATTCACGAAAATTAAGGGGGGAATCAAAAATGTAATTTTAACATTCCAGGGGAGGGGGGTAATTTTGCCGTTTTGAAAATGCAAACATAAATATGTCGATGAAAATACCAAAAAAGGTATTTTCAAAATCTGAGGGGGGGGGGGCAATGGTCTCCCTTTCCAATTGACACCACTGCAAGATGTCTATCTTGAAATGCTTTAAAGGCAAATTAAATTGTCAACTAATGGGTTACAGATAATCGCAAGAAAGATGTTTCAAAATTGGTTAATTTTTATTATTTATTTTATTATTTTGTTACTTTGATTTTTGTCTTTTACTATTATTTGACTATTCTTCAAACAATCCCCATACAGTTTAAAACTACCTAAAATGTTCGTCTTCTTCTGATCTGTTTTCTTCTTTTTTTACATCGAACTTAATCTTTATTCACATTTTTATTTACTCTTTTCCCTGTTTGTTTCCCCTGTTTACCTATATAATTGGCTACTTTTTCCAACTTTCTGTTCTGAAGACAAGCGTGTGACGTTATACCCCTGGTACCTGAAGTCATTTTTCCACGCAAGTTCTCATTATACAGTCAATAGGTTTCCAATATTCACAAAAAGGTATATGCTGCGTTTTTTTAATTTATTTGTTTTTTATATAATTTATTATTATATGTGCCTCTCAAAACGTTCCCTTTTTCTTTCTTTTTTCTTTTTGATAAAGTAGAATATTCTAATTGAAATGTTTATTTTTTGGTATTTTCCTAAAAAAATTGTAACTCCCATAGTCCATCCCCCACTCAATATTCCAGCTACAAAATATGAAGGTGACTTACTTGAACAGGATGAACTAATCCTTGTTGAAGAACAAGCTGTACAACTTTGAACGCCCCAAATCGAATGGTCGGATGAATATGTATAAAGCAATTCAAAACGGATTTCAGGTACAATTGAATTACGGAGGAAGCCATACCAGACGATACGTCACACATCTCTTTCAGATCATCTTGCTTATTTGATGATGAATTCCCTGAAAAAAGATGGCCATAAAATTAATCAACAAAAAGACCCGCATATAATCCAATAATTCAATGAGACCCTCCCCAGAACATAAACTCTCTCTCTCTCTCTCTCTCTCTCTCTCTCTCTCTCTCTCTCTCTCTCTCTCTCTCTCTCTCTCTCTCTCTCTCTCTCTCTCTCTCTCTCTCTCTCTCTCTCTCTCTCTCTCTCTCTCTCTCTCTCTCTCTCTCTCTCTCTCTCTCTCTCTCTCTCTCTCTCTCTCTCTCTCTCTCTCTCTCTCTCTCTCTCTCTCTCTCTCTCTCTCTCTCTCTCTCTCTCTCTCTCTCTCTCTCTCTCTCTCTCTCTCTCTCTCTCTCTCTCTCTCTCTCTCTCTCTCTCTCTCTCTCTCTCTCTCTCTCTCTCTCTCTCTCTCTCTCTCTCTCTTTTTTTTTTTTTGCTACGTTTATAGGCAAGATTTGCCATCAATGACTGTCTTCTACAAGCACATACACGTTTTCTGTTTGAGTTACTCATACTAATAACTAGTTCGGTTGCATTCGTATAAAGCCATTCAAAACAGAATTGAGCCACAATTCAATATAGTAACCCGGGGGAGGCTTCCTAAAAAGAAATTCCGAGTACCACGTGTTTCGTTGTTAGGCCACATTTCGCACAGAGCCAGCAACTCCTGGTACAATTTCATCAATTTTGACACAAGTCACCTCGTATGCAATCCTGTTATCTCCAACATCCCCCCCCTATTCAACACCTTACATTTAGGTCGAGGATCATATATAGAATTAAAAACACGGTTAGGAACTAATACCCATATTGTATCTTTAAAATGCCCATTCTTTTCTTTAAAGATGAGCTCAAGTTAAAATGTCACAAGATCAAAATCCGAAATTCATTAGTACTTGTCACTAATGAAATGTCAAATTGATTTGTACTTGTGCTTCATTAGTACAAAAAAAACATGTCAGTGAGTTATGCGACTCCTCGAACACTACCCCTATTCAACACAGCTACCTTTAAGCCAAGACTCAGATCTACAAATACAAGCAGGTTAGAAATATGATGCCCGTTTTGCACCGTTACTTGACTGTTCTGTAGAAGAGGTCTCAAGTTGAAATATTTTAGAAGAAGAATGCATGTTGATGGGAATGCATGGAAAAGTCGTTCAGAGACGCATCTAGGGACATTCCCGTCCCCAATAAAAACACGTATTTACTGTCTACTGCATTTTTTGAAATTTCCGCATAAATTGATCATTCGCCTAATTTTTTAAACGGATGCATCCGACATAAATTTGTGGGTGATATCGTCTCAAGACGACATTTGGGGGCGTATATGGAAACACTCCTCACAATATTCCACATTAATTAGTCATACTGTATGACTAATTAATGTGGAATCTTGTGAGGAGTGTTTCCATATACGCCCCCAAATGTCGTCTTGAGACGATATCACCCACAAATTTATGTCGGATGCATCCGTTTAAAAAATTAGGCGAATGATCAATTTATGCGGAAATTTCAAAAAATGCAGTAGACAGTAGTGTTGGGCGATATTTTGATTAGACGATATATCGATATTTTTAATTTCGATATTCAATAATCGATATATCTATTTCGACATTTCTGATAAGTTTTTTGCTCAGATTAACTTTAGGGTTTGGCGAAATTCAATAACGAAATTTGCAATTAAAGAGTATTTTGCACCTTTTTTTCCAAATTTTGAATAAAATAAAGACTTCCATTAGATGAATGAACACTACAAAAACCCTGATTTGGAATTACTCGGGTGCAGGATAAAGAAAAATAAGCTACTGGCTATTTTCGGCTATTCATATCAGCGACATGTCAATATTTTCCCCTGAGAATTGGTTCAGCTTTTCTGTGATTAAATAAAACAAATCATTTTTTTCAACTGAAAACAAGGAGCAACATTAAAACTTAAAAGAGCATAAATTTTCCCGTATATAAACCCCTCCTCAATGCCTCGCTCTTCATACCAAAGTTTCTTTTGTATTTCAAAAATCTCCTGACTCTATTAAACGGCTATTGTGTTTCAGGAGTTGTTTTTAAATAATTGGGACAAAAAGTTAAAATTAGCCTAAAGAGTGAGGTAATGAGGAGGGGAATCTACCCTCATATACGGAATAATTTCTGCTTGTTTTAATGCTGCTCATTACTCTTAGTTGAAAAAATAGTTTGTTTTTTTTATTTAATTTCTTATCGTTTTTCAAATAACACCGGAGAAGTCACCTTTATAGATACCTTTTCTCTCCATGGATAATCTCCTTCCAAGAAAATTCCTCCTTGGAAAGTTTCTCCCGTGTTAGATACTCCTTCCCCCCAGGCAATTCTATTCTTGCTATAAAAAAAAAATTCCCATAAAAAACCTTTTACGGACAATCCCGAAAGGGAAATTATTTTTAGCCTATTTTCGTTTGAAAAAAAAAAGACTTGAGTTGTTTTCCTTTCAATTTTTAATCGTTTTTCAAATCATGCCGAAATCTACCCCTTCTCGAATGTCTCAACGGAAGGTTTCTCCCGCGAGAAGTTCCCCTATGGAGAACATCCCCTGCGGAAAATCACCCCCCTCCCACCACCGCAATATCTACCTGACAACATCAACTCCTTAGAAAATTTTACCTGGGTTGTTTCTCGGGAATATCTTCAAATGTTGAATAGACAAAAGAAAGCAGGTAAAATAAAATGAATTCTGTATAAGAATTCCGATACATTCCCTTGAGTATAGTTTCCCTTTGAAAGTTCTTCCCTGGAAACTCCCCCCCCCCCACGGTAAATTATCCCGTTGGAAAATCCTCCTCTCCCCCCGCAGAGAATTTTCTCCACAGAAAAATCCCCCTCCCCCAAAAATGTCTTTTTACTTCCAATAATAAACACTATACGTAAACACAGGACAAATTTCAAAACTTACAACTCGTTCCCCAGGGACACGCAGGGTCGTGTCCTCCCCAGAGGCATGATTACTTTGCCTTTTAAATATGCTGATCAAAATCGCTATCTAAAATTTTAAATCGGATGACTTTGGGAAAAAGGAGCGTGGGAGGGAGGGGGGAATCTAGTTACCCTCCGATCGTTTTGGTCACAAAGTGGGGATCTAGAACTTTTATTTCCATTCGAGAAATCCCTTTCCCGATCTTATACGACCATTGGTTCGATACAGTCACCCTTATAAAAAAAAAAAAAAAAAAAAAAACTAAAAAACACGAATCCGTGATCTTTCTTCTGGCAAAAATTGCAAAATTTCAAATTTTTGAAGACGAAAGTTAGAAACCCTTACAGTATGATTTTCTGATATGCCGAATCTGATGGTGCGACTTTTATTAATTTATACAATGCTGCGATTTTATACACATTTTCATACAAACTTTCTCAGGCTCCTAGCTTTTGATGGGTACATGAAACTTGATGAATTTTATATATCTGGAGTCGGTATAAAAAGTCAATTCATTTGCTGTATCTACTGTTATCAAAATTCTGTGTTTTAAAGCTTCGGTTATTACTGGGCTGAATTACTCCTTACTTGCAGTTTGTTACCTCGAACTATTTAATTAACAGATCAGGCTTGGAATCCAATTTCAGAAAGGGCATTGGTGGCGGGCATAGGCATTAATTTTACGACAAGTTCGTATAGGTATTTCTGAGACCCATATAATAAGACTTCCACGACTTGAATGGATTCGTTTTCTTGGAACTAAAGACTCCCTACTGAAAATCTGGAAAGCCGTGGCAGATGCAGCTACTGACGAAGCTTGCCTTGCATTGACTCCTGAAACTCCGTCATGTGATCCCCCAAAAATGGCTTGATTCTGTAATGGTTGAATCACAGGAACTTGATTCGGCACCTGCATCTGTTGACACAGATTCCAATAAGGCCCAATCCATGTATCTTGATATTTTACTCTCAACTTGGAGATAATAATTTCTAGAAAAGCAGATTGAGGTATGTGACAATCGTGACAGATGTCATCTAAGCAAGGCCTATAAGCTTAGAAGATATTTTATCTAGCCAAGCCTTTCGCAGGTTCTCAGCAAGATTTGAGAGTCCACCCTCACTAAACATAGTTTGAAAACAGGCTATGCCAACTAATGGATACAGTTGAACATGCTGTGTATCAGCATATACGTATAAGTTAGGGGATTGAATATTGTTCTTCCTCCTGGCCATTTGCGAAATAGTTGTCTATGTTCCATTTTTCTTGTTGGACGTTCACCGAAAGCCAAAATGCCAAAATAGCCAAAATAAGCCAAAATAATACCGTTTTCAATATCGATATTTTACTTTCGATATCCGATATCGATATTTGGTCCAACATATCGATATCTAATATAGCCCAACACTACTCGTACTTGCGTCACTCTATTAACAATAAGTAAATGATTAAAAAGTACTTGGTTCCTTACTTTTAGAATTGCATTTACCTAAACTATACGTACTAGAATTGTTATTTTTAAATTAGGCACTACTATCTCCCCCCCCCTCACCCCTATACAACAATGTCCTTCAAAGTTTACAGCTATTTTCTATTGTTATGTAAAACCCACTTTACATCTTTTCCTTCCCAACATGGTCGCCACTCATTGAAATTTCCTTATAACTAAATCTATCATGATGGCAGCGGTAGCTAAAGAAGGAACAAAGGCCCATAGTAATCAAAAATTAAAAAAAAAGCGTTTAAATAAAAACTGATATACTATAGAAGCGAAGATAACAGGGAAACAGGATAAGAGAACGCACTCACAAATTTTGGAAACGATCTTTGCAAAGCTTTCTCCAGCAAAGAAATATATTTTAAAAAATAAAAGAGAAGAAAGAGAAAAAAGAAGAAAAAAGAAGAGAAGAAGAGAAAAGGAAATCAAAAAGAAAATGTTCCTCATTTCTGTTATTTGCTTTATTCACTATTTACTGACGCACACACATAAAAAAAAAAAAAAACTATCTTCCGTTACAATTCTAAAATGACGGAATTTTAAGGGTCTTCTACTAGTTTTTCGTAAATAAAAAAACATCTTCTCTTGGAGATTACAAATCGACACCATTTTATGGGTATGCCTGCGGGTATTCTATGGGTATTCTGTGAATATTATTACCCTGCGTTATTCTTATTATCTCACCCATGATGGTTATTACTAAGTCGAGTTAGTGTTGCCTTAGAATATATTTATTTAACAAACACACACAAACAGACAAAAAAAATAATAATGAGACTATTCATTAATATAGAGTATTAATATAGACTATTCTGTGGGTAATCTATCATATGGGTATGGGTATTCTATGGTTATACTCAGAATATATAGAATATTCTAATATTATATAGAATATTCTATGGGTATTCTATTACATGGGTATGAGTATTCTATGGGTATTCTACGAATATTCTTTCCATATGATATTCTTGATATGCCTAGCTTAATATATCAATCACGATTATTAGTATTATGTATAGTAAGTCTTGCCTTAGAACGTATTCATGAAGTGGCACGCAGAAAGAGACACAAAAATGATCTTAGCTAGGAAATTCTAAAATCTTAAGATTCTTTGGGTATTCTATGAGCGTTCTATGGGTATTCTTTCTATATGAAATTCTTAAGTTACCTCTGAGGGGTAGCTTAGTACAAGGCGAATGAATATTTATCTCCAATCCCAAGAAAAGTATTAGATACTGATCCACATAAGGGGGGGGGGTAAGATAACCCCAACATGACTTACGCCAGTCCGTTATTTTAACTATGTCTTTTTATTCCTATCTTTTCTTTAATTGTTTCAAGAGTTAAATGGATTTTTTGTCATGACTTCAATACATTAGGCTAGTTATTTCCTAAAGACGGGGGTGTGTGCATTCCGGGGATTACACAAAGGATGGGTGATTTTTAGAAAAGATTTATGCAAGATTATGGCGCATATTCAACCATATGGTGCACACTGAACTCGCTCATTTCAGAAAAAAAAAACATGCAACATATTTAAGGTGATGTGGTAGCTTGGTACCTCACCCTATTTTGGTGAGGTGATTGTGGTACCTAACCTGAATATCTCTGTATCAGGCCCAAATTGAAAGAAATTAAATGGTTTTTCTAAGATATCCGGTGTCGGCTTTTAGTTTTCTCTCGCTTATTTATATCTTTTATCTAAGTTCTACAAGTTATACCAATGCCACCAACATAATTGTAAATAGTTTGGCCACACAAACTAAAAACGTTTATAATGGAAGATATGGTACATTAAAGACTGGCCCTGGGCAATGGGATTGAGGAGACACTGTGCATAAGATGAAAAGAGAAACAAATTTGTAAAAGAGACGGAAACCCTCTGATGAAGAATATTATATTTTCTCCAGTTTTATCTTTATATTTTATTTTACGTTTTCTTAAACATTCTACCTATTTTATATTCAATATTTATATTATGTTTTATATTTTATATATCTTATATTTTCTACCAATCTTAAAAACGTTCTATTTTTGCACATAACCAGGGTTGACAGACCTGACAATAGACCACAGATAAAACATGAAAATTGGCGCTGAAACGTCAATGGCCAGCTCGCCCTGAATTTTCACTAGCGTCAAGAAATGCAACGAATTTTTCTTAACATAACGCTCCAGAAAAATCATTTTTACCATTAGTTTACATATGCTTCGATTTGCCGAAAGGCAAAATTCGCCAAAACACAGTTATTTTCCCGAAAAAAGCAAGAAAATAAATGCAAAATCGCAGAAGTCATGTCAAAAATCCCGGTTACCTTTACCTTATATTAAAAAAATTGGTTCAATCCAGTTGCTGCCGTTGCACTTCTATTCTTACTACGAAGAAGTAAAAGAATGATAATTTATAGATTATAGCATATAAATAGATGGTAGAATAGCATATAGATTATGGATTATAGAGTATATAGATTTTCGATTATAGTATAAAAACAATTGAACCATCAGTTATTCATTTGACTCCTGTGCGTGTTTTCTCGCATGTCCAGGGGCGGATACAGAATTAATGGTTGTTTTTTTTGGGGGGGGGGATAAAAATTTGGCTACCGCATCGGTATTTTTCACCCCCTCCAACTCTGCAATTAGTTCAACTTTCAACTTTCGGGGGGGGGGGGCACGTGTCCCTGAAACCACCCCCTGGATAAGCTCCTGCGCATATGTTGAAAAATTATAACGCAAACGGATTTGCGATTTTCTTAAAAAAGACTGGCGAAAAACTTCCAAGTCAACAAAACCACTGCGGTTGCAAAACGCGGTAAGTGGGGTTACAACAACAACAACAAAAAAGCGCAAAGGGGCTAATAATGAAAGCCAATTTTTGTCAATGGTTCATTAACATGGGTCCTCTTAGATCTAAAGCTGATGATTATACGCTTTTATAAAATATTTTAAGGGCCCAAAAAAAAGGTCCATAGGCCCATTTATTGCAAATTTCCAGATTTTTGATTACTTACATTCTTGGTCTTGCCGAATTAGTTTAGCTTCTTCTTCTTCTAAATAATTTTGAATATTATGCAATGCCTGAAAGTAATAGAAAACATCATACAAAACGAAAGGAATATACATGAAAAGTTTTTTTCAACACAGCAGACTAAGGACCATTGAGATAGCATCGATATTAGTCTCACCGAAGTACTAGTTAGGATGTTACATATATATTCTTTTTACGAGGCTGAATTTTCTCTAACTTGAACACAAATATGTTGAAGAGCTTGACCAATTTTTGCATGCTTTCCCTGATTCTGATTACATAGTATCTGTAATGTCTGTTGCTGATGCTATTATGCGCCTTAAACCAAAGCAGTCACCAGGCATAGATGGAATTCACGGTCTACATATCAAATGTAGTGGTCCTGCGCTTTTAGACTTTATTACTGCAAAGGATTTTTGCTCAAGGTTTGGTTCCGTCAACATTCTGTGTGGGAAATCTTTATCCTATTCCGAAAAAAGGAAAAACCTCCAGTCAATGTACATCTTTCAGACCCATAACTATACCAGCCCGCTTATGCAAACCTTATGAACTATTGCTTATAAAAGAGCTAGAAGAAAAATGTGACACTCCTTCTCATTCATTTTGATTTCAACATGATTTGTGCGGTCGCCCTTGTGATTCTTGCTAATGTAGTGATTCATACTTCTCTCGCACACACTTCTTTTGCACCGATTAGTCACGATGTTCCCCGCACTTTTAACTCCCTGACCCAACCCCTTGTTGTCCTAAGGACTGCCAAAAGAGGAGTAAGTCCGGCTACTATCAGACCTCAAAGGGATATGTATACCAAGCTAAAAGTCCGACTTAAAATCGCCCTTGAGAAAGATGAAATGGCAAAGCCACAGGATAGAACTGTGCCAGTTAAGAAAGGGGCAAGGCAAGGTGCCATTGCCTCACCTTGTTATTTCGCTAACTACGTCCTCGAGGCTCAAGATCAGGGTCAGATGTCCTGCGTTCTTTCTGGTCATAATATCTCCTTAGTCACTTATGCTGATGACATTTTTAACCTTAGCTGAACTCTAGACAAAATTCCTGAAACATATCAAAAACTGCAAACCGAGTGTTTAAAATCTGGCCTTGAATTTAACGCTGAAAAAACTGACGTAATCCTTTATATCTGGAAAGGCTCACTTTCTGATAAAATTGTTTTTGGAAATTCAAAAATCCGCCCGTCCGACCCAATCGTCCATCTTAGCATTACCATTGGAAATATAATTTCTCACACTCGTCATCTTTTAACAGAACACATCAAATGCCGCATATCAGCTTCATACGCTTCCATAGTCTCTGCTAAGCTTCGTTTTAATCGCAGTTATCTGTCGACCTTATACAACACTGTTGCTCTCCCCTATAACCTCTGTATTGCACCCTTCTGGAAGGTTCTTACACACACTGATAAACTGAAAATCCGTTCAACCTTCTTCCGTTTCACGAAATCTTTACTGAGATATCCAATTTGGACACGCAATTCAAAGCTCATCAATAGACTTCACTTAGCAGACCCTACTATAGCTGTTGTTAAGTTCATAGAAAAACATAACCAAAAGATTTCAAATCACGCTTGGAAACAACTCCTTTTACACTATCCACATCTATATACATTGTCATAGCTCATTTTCTTCATTTTCTTCATTCTTGTTACAAGTGCCTGTCTTCTTCATTGTTTATCTGTTCTTTAATTGTCTCTAATCCTAGAAAGTTTAGTGCCCTTCTGTTGTGCTCCGTCATTTTTTTGGTTAAAACATGATTGGAACCAACCCCTTCTACACAACTTACATTGTAATAGTTGCATAGTGATCTTTTGCTTTTTCTTTCTTTCTTTTTTTATAGTGCTCTGTCATTTTTTTTTTGTAATAAGACAGGTTTTCAATAAATAATAATATTAATAATAGCACTAAAAAAAAATTGTCAATCACATCTAGACTACAACAGAGAAAAGTATACATACATGTTCTATATTTTAAAACTACAGTGGATCTAAATCTACAGCATTCTGTGACATAGACAGAAATTTCAAACCATTTTTTAGTGTGTATATCAATGCATTGTGTGTGTGTGAGAGATAGTGAGAAAGCGAGAGGGAGAAAGAAAGTGAGAAAAAAAAGAGAAAGAGACTTCTAAGAATACCCACCAATCTCGATGAATAAAACCAATTTTATTAAGGTCGGTCATTGATTAGGAAACAAAATAATATCATTTCCCAATAAAAACTTTTCTTATCGATAAACCAAATTTTTAAACTGAACTTAATAATAAATGTCATAGGAAACCTTGTTTTTACTCCCGTATAGCTTCTGTCTCTCTCAAATTTCCAATTGAACAAGCCACTTAAAGTTGAACTATTTCTAAGAAAGAACATTTCTTTGAAAAAATGAAATCTTCTTGGGAAGAAAATTTCTCGTTTTAAGAGTTCTTTGTTATGGTCAAAATTATATTCAGAATGGGAAAAGATTCAACGTTTGTCGTTCCACTTATCTGTATTATAAAAATTCAGGAAAGAAAACGAAAACAAAAGTCCAAAGAAAACATACATAATAATCCAAAGAATACGGACCACTTATAAGAGTAAAGACTAGTGCTAGTGCAGGGAAAAAGAAACTATTAACACTATCTAGCGTTTGGCCATACTTGGCATTTTTTCAAACTTTGTAATCGTTTTTCTATTAGAAACTGAGATCACACACTTATTACCACACTAATTTTAACAACTGCAAAAATTAAATTAATTATTCTTATTATTCCACTTAAAAAAAAAAATGTCGCCAAACGCTAGATGGCGTCGACTTTTTTTGTCGACACTAGCACCAGTTTCCAATCTTGTATGTTACCCATACTTTTTGAAATAGTCTCAATAAGAAAAAAAAGAAAAAAAGGGAAAACCGCCTTTTATCAGGATTTTCAATCATCTGAGGTTTTTAAATATTTTTGGGCATACAAATTCTTGGTACTACGAGATGCTATTCAATAGTTAAGATTTTGAATGTCAACTTATCTTAATTTTAGATATCCTAGAAAAAAAAATCCAAAGGAAACTTATAAAATAGTCCACAAACGCAACTAATCAAAACATGATGAATACAGGAAAACACTATTGATCAGGATTCTCATTCATTTTTTGGCGGGCATACTAATTTTTAGTAAATGGAGGCAATATTTTATCCTGGTTATATTTATGGGGCGCAGGCCCCACCGTGGGGCATGGAAATATTTTGGTGGCTCATGCGCAGGACGTGAACCCTTCGGCTGACTATACTTTAGACTCTTAATTTCGAAAAAAGAACATTTTTCACATGAATGACGTCACATTCAAATGCATTTAAAGAGCAAAAAACATGCATGACAGTATTGCAATTACCTTAGGTTATTTTTCCAATTATGTTACACGTTTTACAAAATGTGCTGGATTCAGACAAAATTCTTTATTAGGCACCACCTTTTAAGCTTCCTTCAAATGTATACACGTAAAATTCTGAATAATAAAATTTAAATTTTACCAGGGGGGTTTTAGAAATGCCTAGGTGGGATATGGCTCGAAATTGGTTGGGAACCACTGCTCTAGTCGAATAGTACAGGCAGATTTCTACTCGTTTAAAATTTGAACCTCGCCTTAGTAGATCATGAATTAGAAACTAACACAAATATTTATCTTTAAGATGGAAATACGATAAGCCCTTTGCCTTGTCGAAAAATATTATAGTATGACAAAATTTTGCAATACTGCTATAATTCTTAGATATATTAACTACACGAGTAACATTAAATGGAACAAGACCCTAAATGGAATCTCTTAAGTAAGTTCCAGTTCAAATTGTTATTTTTTCATTAAGAAACAAGTAAATAAAATCAGCACTTGATCGCTGGAAAGAAACCTATGAGAGCTAGCGGGATCGCAAAAGTCCACAAACAATATCTAACCTATTAAACAAAATATTTAATTAGATCTATTATAAAAAATGAAAATAATTAAATTAAAAATAATAATACGTAAATAAAAATATAAAGGAAAAAATTATATTAACAAATCCAGTCTCCATTGGTCATCAGCATAAAACTCCCCCGTTACCCGTCCTGTCCTTCTAACCCCACGTATACACAGTTAATATACTATGAATGACTGAATTAACTGAAAAATATGTTCTACTTGGTCGTTGTCCTTGTTTTTTTTTTTTTTTTTTTGCTTGTTTTTACAACTTGGATTCACTTGAGGATTAATCTCGATTTGAAAACTTGAAAATAAAAAAATGGATTGAAGATTTTCAAATAACTTCAGAATATAATAATAAATATAATTTGATAGCATTTATAAGTAAAGAAAGGCAACGGCTTATTCTGATCTAACCAGATTAGTAGGATTTGATTTCTGCTAGAAAAGCAAGAAAGGGAAATTTGCGACTTTGCTCGATAATTTTCAAATCCCTGAGTCCTTCAAACACATGTTTATTTCAGAGGGGGGGGGGGCTAAAATCCACAAAAACACAAACAAACTATAAAAAAGGAAAATAGGGGAAAAACTCTAGTTTTAATAATTAACTATAAGTAGTTATTAATTATAATTATTAATAACAACAATTATTAATCTACTTATTTATTCATTAATTAATAATTATTATCATTGCCGATAATTAACTCCGATTTCATCGGAGTAACTCTCGACCATTATTTCTTAACAGCAACCTAGGAAAAAGAAAATAAAGTAAAAAACAGGAACAAGGAAATTTTTTTTTATGATCCCAAGTGATTTTAGATTTCTAACCAGATCCTGACGCTATATTTATAGCGAGAATTGACTGTAGATTTTGGAACTACTTCTCTAGATTAAAAAATACTTTCTTTTGTATTTCAATAATAAAAAAATCACCACCACCCCCCTCATGCATTTTGAAAAATATAAGTTTTTAGTTCCCATTAAAAAAAAATCGAAAGAAATCCCTGCCCCCCCCCAAAAAAAAAGAGCAGAATCTTGCCCATACCATATTGAGTGATATGATTTGTGTTCGCTTCGAGTTTGAACCTCACCTTTGCAGGAACTGGAAGAAACTTCACTCCTTTCTTATTCAATTTTCAAATAGGATAAGTTCTTCAAGTTTTCAAGCTAATCAAGTTTTTGGAACAACTTTCAAATATAATTATAAATAGAAGTTAATCAAATATGTGAACATAAAAAAAAGCGGCAAGACTTTTAAGTGGCTCTAAGTGATCAAACTTAATGTCCTGGTACTCCCCTAACTTTCTAAATAAAAAAAAATTTAAGCTACCTCAACTTTTTTTTTATATTTCATCACCATAGAAGATGCCTTTAACGAAAAAGGAACAACTATGAATTATACTAATGAATGAGACAGAATGTAGTCGCTTGGCCGCAGTGTATCTTAACAGAAAACATGAAGCGAACATTGTAACAAAATGACGCAACACAGTAGAAGTTACTTGTAAGTTCTGCAACACTGAAAACGGTTCAAGGCGTGAGGCCGCCGGTGAAGATTTAATATTTATGAGCCTTATAGCCCTTACGCAGAGTCACAGAAAAAGTATACGACATTTATTATCTACCAATCATAATTTGCTTCGCAATTATAAGCATCCCCGATTGGTCCAAAGCGATAATGGCTAAGAATTGACATCTAGTTAAGCATAAGCGTGAACGAGCTTATATCAAGTTTGAGGGGTGTATCTGCAAGCTAATAAACAACCTCTATACAAGTAGTATAGGCTAGATCAGTTTGATCTAACCTGACTTACATAGACTGATATAACCCTGTAAATATGGTTTAGCCAAAGTCGGTGAGGATGCAAACCTCTCTGCCATAGAGTACCAGAGAGATTACTTCAAATAAGTCTTGTGATCCAGAAACTTTTTGATCCTTCGACGGACAAACCAATCAAGTTCTATAAGGCGGATCTGTTTGAAAGTTAAAATGGAGGGATTAGAACTCCCTTTCTAAAATTCATTTCACAAATAAAATGACCGCCTTACATATACACGTCACAAAAGCGGAACCAATTAAATTAAGGAACTTTTTTACTGCCCTACTGCAGGAAACTGATCTTTCTGATCATGTTTTAGAACTATCATTTTGTTTCTTGATGAAGCTAATTTTTAACGTGGATTGAGAGGTCAGTCGGTAAAATAGATATTTTTTAAGTACCGATAACCTTAATATACCAAGAACATCAGAACAAAAGTGTTTTTTGCCCTTTTGGATCCGTCTTAGTCAAAGTGTTTCTTGCCTTTTGGATCCATGTTAGGTCTATTTATATCTGAAAATCATGATTTCTAATATTTTTCCTTTAGTTGTGTCAAAATTAATAAGCGTTAAGAACAGTACCACAGTTCCGTCAGTGTTGTCATGTGCAGCTGTGAAAACAAATAAACACAACTAATCGGTCAAATTTGACTATGTTGCACGTCTGTAAAAATTCAAGCATTAGCAAACAATTTATTCCCGAAGACACCTACCTCTTCAAAGGAAAGCCAGAACTTCTTAAGTTTTCTGGTGATATATATTTTTAGGGTATTTTTTCTGATGTTTTACCGATATTTCGTTACTTTAGATTTGGCAGCCGATACTACCGAGATGAGCACATATGCATATGGAGGTCTTTCATTGAAAATCGAATGCCCCATTTTTTTCAAGCTCTAAAAGATCAGATTCAACCAATTCAACCAATTCAAACCAATTAAAACATAAAATAAAATATCAGAAGAAACTTTAGATTACGAATAAATAATAGAATATCAGTAATTTATAATTAATAAAAAAAATTAAATAATGATTTTTAAAATTAAGTATGAACAGGCTTTTTTTTGTTTTTTTGTTTTTTTTTAAGAATCTAATATGTAAAGATTTGGTGGTCTAAATAGAAGGGGTGCCAATCCAAAAAAAGTAAGAGGAGTAAGGACTTTTTGTTGTTAAAGGCTAGAATTGGGGCTGTTGAGACGGAAATATGTTAAAAATGATTCTTACTTCATAATACGCAGAATAATTTTTGTTAGCACACTTTAACTGCGATTACACTATATTTCACCCCCCCTCCCCTTTAATGTAGAAATATATAGCATAAATCATATATGTCCCATGTGTTTTCCGTTTCTTGATGTCGTCAGCATTGATTCAATTTACGGGTAAACGGGTTGAAACGAGTGACGTATGGCAAATGCATGGGAAATATCTAATTTTAGCTATATATGTGTACATTAAGGGGTGAAGAGGCGGGGAAAAACATAGTGGAGTCACTTTCGAAATTTGTGAACTACAATTTTTCTGCATAATATGAACTAAGAATTGTTTTCTTTGTTTCTTTCTCAACAGCCCACTTCTAGGCTTATGCCTTTTCTTCAATGAAAAAAATTCAAAATCTAGCGGTGGGGGGGGGGCAATTCGACTTTTTCTTTCAATCGCATGTCAAAAAGGTACCTGTCAAAAGCTGGGGACCCTCTGCCCGCCCCCCGATTGGCGCCCTGCTAAATTGATGAAGTTAAATAAAAGCGTTTAAAATATTTTCGTATTGTCAATATTATGCCAGCTTCAAGTTATATGGTGTTACCTAACATTTTTATTTCAGTTTCAATTTGAACAAAGCTGAAAGTCAGGTCTAAAAATTTGTGAGTACGAGCAATGTTGGCCTGCCTTAAAAGGGATGTAAGTGTGAGTCGGTACTTTCTCAAAGTATCCAAAATTTAAAGAACTTTATGCAGTATACCATTACTTAACAGCAGCAGTCAGAATTCGACAGTAAAATATTTGCGAGTCAGAATTAGCACCCCATAAATTTAAATACTGGGGATAAGGGGCTTAGGGCATATTAAAAACAATTATTCCTAACAATTTATTGTTAGCTTGCGAAAAACATAAGCGTTAACTAAAAAAAAAAATGTTATGAGCAATTCGCAGATGGCTAGTAGCCAAGCGATTTCTTTTCTGTCTGTTTTTTCAGATTTAGAACGGCGATTTAAAGTTCAAAACAAGCACAAAGGTTCAATTCAAAGCAGTAGTATCCACAGATATCTCTTAGAGGATGAAATTTGCAGATTTCATTACTATTTTTCCAATTGTTTGAATTTCAAACTCAAGATCCGTTACCAATTGTCAGTAACAATTTCCTGTCTACACGAGGAGACGCAATCGTTACTAAAATAATAACTCCTGTTATAATGGAGGAAAACAGAACTTTGATGTACCAACACAGTCCCAGAAGATAGAAATGGGCAGAAGAGATAAAGAAGGAATGAGGAGAAGGGGTAGCTTAAATAGATATTCAAGTTTATTCTTTTGGAAAGGGAAAATATCTTGTTGTTCCTGATGTGCTTATCTCCCACAATGAAGATTTTTTTCACGTTTTGAAACATTTTTGGATTTATTTAGCCTCGAATGTAGACATAACCCATATGATCACCCCAGAAGAGACAAGAGAAGGTGAAAAAAAAAAATAATGAAATCAACTGGAAGTACCTAATCTCTTAAAAACCAGGACGTCTCTAATGAAGAAATGTCCAATGTGTCTTTGTCAAAGTGAAATATATAACTGACAACAGAAGTTATTAGGATTCTCGTTCTGAAACGAAAAAGAATCATTCGACCAAATGAAAAAGAGTTCTGTTCTTTTGGGTGTTGGCCGACGCCAGGAAAGGAGAAAAATCATATCTTTCATGACTATTAATACATATATTGATCCATCCCGACGCATGTTGCACTTAAATTAAAAATAAAACAATTATTACACAGAAGACAGGGGGAAAGAGACCTTCAAAAAGAGGTTCTAGTGACCCCCCCACCAAAAAAAAAAAATCCAAAATCAAAACGGGAAATTATCTTCGAGCTAGCTTAATATTGCTTATAGGGCAGAAATCAGATAGAAAAAAAAGAAAACGTTCCATACTCTTTTGGGGCCCTCCTGCGCCACGAAGGGGGCAAAAATGAGTTTTTAAAATCTAGGGGGGGGCAATGAAGATACCCAAAACAGGCTATTTTTAAATGAATACATTAAAAAATATATTTTCAAAATCTAGGGGGGGGAACACCCCCTCCCAATGGACATCATTGTATCTAAAGCTAGGTTCTAAAACTTCCACAAGAGTGACCGGTTTTCACGTTGCATATTTTAAAAAAAAAATGCTGGAATTGGTAAAAAAAAAAATACATTTGCTCCTATTCCGGATCAGAGTTGAAAAATGCATTCTTGTTATTTTGGGCTAAAATAAAAGCCACCTGTGTATGCACTGACAGAAATTTATTTACAGTATTTTCCAGGCATTTGAAGCTTTCAAGATTCTATTCTTTCTTTCTAATTCTATTCTTAAGGAATTTCACTTTGAACTAGACAAAACCGCCGATTGTCGAACAGCGACGTGGCTTGGTCGCTTTCACGACACAAAATTTATCAGAAGGCAATGGTCCTATTAAAAGCTCATAATCAGTCGCTATGCATTCTCAAAATTTTGGAATTGGGAAGGTAGTCCAAGAGTCAATCAGCCTTATTCCTCATTGGAGAAGTTAAATTTGATATACAGATGGCATAAAACAATAAATGAAACTGTCGGTGATAATCTAAGTAAAGAGCGACTCGGGTCATTAGTGACCGAGACTCTACCAAGGAATTGTGATAACATTACTTTCAACAGGATCTGTTTTACCAATAGAAAAAATTAGCCTCCAAACACAGGAGCATGGTGAAAAGATTGAACTTGAATTAAGAAACTTCTTACTTGATAATTAGCAAACTTTTGTTTTACTTTCTAAACCAAATACACCTTTGTTGATGAACCTTTCTTCTCAAAGCATTCTTACACAAAAGTTAAACTTTAGCACAAAGAGTGGAAGCTTGAGATAGGGAAACCCCCATATACAGCCAAATTATCCTCTATTTGATTATAATACGAACAGATATCAAATAAAATTGGGCTTTTTTTAATGAAGATAAAGAGCGGCATTAAAACTTAAAACAAACAAAAACTATCTTTACTATGAGGGAGGGGGGGGGGGGGGTGCCACTACCACTTCAGCCACTCATTTTTAATAAAATCTCATTAATGGAAAATATTCGCTTGTAAATATAGAACCATTGGGAAAATGTTAAAATTCCATAAAAAAAAATTCTTACTTTCTTAACAAACTTATATTTTACTGTGTAAACCCGTAAGTTCCAACGTGGGTTGCAGGCCCCACCAGTGGGATGCGGCAATATTTCGCCGGGTCATGGACTGGACGTGCACCATTTGCTGACTATACTTTAGAGCCTTAACTAAGAAAGGAAAAAAAACATTTTTCATCTCACTGACGTGAAACTCGTATGCATTTAAATAGAAAATACATACATGATAGCATGCAATAACGTCTTGCTTTGTATAATAGATATTTTATACAATATTTTACATTGGCGCAAAATATATCTAGAAAAGAGCACACCAAATTAATGGCCTTTTAGGTTCCTTCAGGTCAATACACGCAAAACTTTTAATAACAAAAGTAAGAATCACGAAGGGGCATCAGGATTTTAAAAATAACTTGGTGGGGCATGGCCCAGAAATCGGTTGGGAACTACTGCTGTAAACCAAATACACCAAGAGCAGCCTTTGTTCTCGAAGCACTGTTATGCAGAAGCTAAAAGTTATCAGAAAGAGTGTGAGTTCGAAAAGAGAAGTTCTCCTGCCCCCCCCCCCCCACAAACAGTTACTACTACTACTACTAACAACTCACCGCAGCACCAAGCCGCCTGAGGCCAACACAGTTACGCACACTCCTCCTCCCCCCAATCTACTCAAAGCCTCCCTTTTTACACCCGCCCAAGAACTTCCCATTTCCTTTAAATATTTCTTTATGACGTCCTCCCACTCCTGATAGGGACAACCTGCTGTCCGTTTAGCTTTAAACGGTTGGCCAAAAATAACAACCTTAGGAAATCTGTCATTCTTTATCCTTAAAATGTGCCTTGGCCATCTCAATCTTTCTTTCATTATAGACATAGAGGGCGGTCTTGAACCACATTTTTCGTATAGCCTATTGTTTTAAATACGAACAGTTAGGTTACCTTGTATTTGATTTTAACATGAAAAGGTTTCAAATATAACAAAAATTCAAATGAAGTAGTTGAAATAAACCGAATTTTTTCAGACAAAACAGAAGCAATAAACAGTTTTTTCTTTTTAATGAAGATAAAGAGCAACATTAAACTTTAAACAAACAAAAATTATCTCATAAATGAGGCGCAACCACTCATCTCTAAGCTAAGTCTCTTTTTTTAATGCTCCAAGAATGAATACCTTTACACACGAGAAATGTGATAGAGCATGTTAAAAAAAATTACACTTTTTGTATTTGGATTGTATTTATTTGCATCTGCTTTGAATAATTCAATTTTCCGGGCAAATAATTATAAGGCTGTGGATAAACAAACAGTTGAAGCAGCCAACTTGCTCTGTTCTTGTCTTTTAAAATACTTTCAGGCAGTATTGATCCAGCTTTTATATGAAAACGGAGGTTGAAGCGGTGGTAGCCCTCATCATTCATAGGATAATTTCTATTCTTTAAGTGATAATGCGAGAACCAACATCCGAACTGAAGACCTTTTTCCTCCTTCTCATAATCCTGAACGTAAACCTCTCCCAAGAGAGGCAAAAAATCCCATCCCATTCTAGAGCCTGTAAAAACTAAAACAAAAAGATATTTAGATAGCTTTATACCAACCTTCATTAAAATCCTTAACTTCTCCAATACCTCTTAATGAATCCTTTTTTTAAGTCTTTTGACACTCTTGTTTTTTTTTTTTTTTTTTTTTTTTTTTTTTTTTTATGATTTATTTTATTGTATGCCGTTTCATGACTAAATTTTTACCTTTAATGGAGGACCTGTTTGATATGACATTATTCTAGTTACTTTAATATTTTTCTTAATTGTTTAATTTCTATTTGTCTGTGTTTTGTCGGTTTATATTTCTTAATATTTTGTTGTCCCTGAACCTAATTTCATTGAAGTGCTTGTGATGGTTGTTGTTTTCTTTATTTTCTTGACACGAACTTATATTCGGAGATATATCGCTTGTGAAAAGTTTTAAAAATAAAGCATTATTCTATTCTATTCGTTGCGAGTTTTAATGTATCTTTAATTTCATTTGGGAAAAAAGTCATGTTGGATTAATCAACAAAATGATATGTATTTGCAAAGAGTATAAGACGAGAGTCAAAAAAGACATTCATTGGCAAAACATGGGATTCTTCAAATATGCATTTTATGCTTCGTAATGCGTAAATAACCAATGTTAGGAAAATTTAGCATATTATTTTGTTTCATTATTATTATTATTATTATAAATGACAAGTAAAACGAGTGGCTGAAACTGCAACCCGGGTATTAGCTGAAAAATACACGAATTGTGTTCTATCATTTTTATTGAAAAAAAGCTAACAATTAAGAAAAGCTTCATAACAACATTCAAAGGATATAGATGACCATAAGTTGAACTATGTGAGAAAAAAAAAAATGAGACTGTTATGAATAGTTATTATTCTCGTAAAGGAGATCGGCTTCGCAAAAAGTTGTAATCCAGTTATCCTACAGCCGATATGAGTTTCAGGAGTGGTTCTACGGCCCAAATTAAAGCCCGGGAAGATTTTCACCCAACTACATGATTTCTTCCAAACGCACAAGGATTGAAAGATTTTAAGATGACACGACTGTACAAACCTTTATGGACTGCCAGAAACAGAAAAGAAAAAGTTTCACATAGCGTATTTGTTTTAAGTCGTATCCTTTGGAAGGATTTTCACACAAAGTTGGAACTTTTCCCTTCTTTTTTCAAAGTCGAGATAAATAACGCAGAGACTAGTCTTAACAGAATTTGGCCTCGTATGGTAGTAAAGGGCCGAGGTAGGTTAACAAGACACCTTTCCAATTAATGCGGATTGTAGGTGACTTCTCAAAACTTCTTTAATATAGCATATAAACTTTCTGAGCTTAAAAACTGCCACGGGCTTGTAGGGACATAAAGGGGAAGGCAAAATTTTCAAAGCCTTTCTTAAGCATCAATGTCAAAGTAAAGAATGGTAAACAGATATGATTTTTTGAGAAATATGGGGGTACAGCCCAATTCTTGTTTGGCCGCATATTAAAACCCTTTAACTCTGCCTTTAAATTTCATTTTTTTAAAGAAGGCAAAAATGTGTAGTTTTATACATTGTATATCGAAGGTTATTTATGGTGTACTACTGTTCTTCGTTCAGCTAATGCTATTGTTCAAGTTGAAACAGATAATGCACAGACACGTCTTAACGGAATCGGACCTTTTAAAATGGTAAAGGGCCGAGGAATAAAACATGAGAGGAGAATCAAAGAAATAAATACAAGTTTGACTAAACTGTACAGAGAAGCCGCTCTTCCCTGCTTTAACATAAATAGTTACCTTTCATTTAAGAATAAGAGGTACCAAAGTAGAATGAAGGAAATACAATTAAATCCAACTAAATTGTGAATTTGTCAACAAGAAGCTATTGAAGAAGATAAAGAGGAAAAAAGAGAAGGAAGGGAAAAAAAGAAGAAAAAAAGAAAAGGAAAAGAAAGAGAGAAAAAAAAGTTTTTGTAAGAAATTTTAATTAGAAATTGAATTGTTGTTATTTAAAAAAGGAATAAAAGAATGATAAAGAAATAAGTATTGAAAGTAGGATAAAGATAAAGTTTTAAAGGGATTTGAGAAGTTTTAAAAGTAGGATAAAGATAAAGTTTAAAGAGAATTGAGCAGCCAAAGGGGAAAGGTAAGATGAGTAATAAAGTTAAAGGAAATGAAGTAAAGGGATAATGAGACATTCTACCTATTAGTATTTTTTTGTAAAGGTAGAGTTTTTCATTTCTTTCTCTTTTTTTTGGGGGGGGGGGGATGGGGTTAAAAGTAAATTATATATCGGGGGAAATAGAGGTTGATGAAAAAGGATTTGAAAAGTGTAATTTAAGGTCACGATGGAAGGGGTGCCCTAAGGGGGAAGGGCAGCCTGAGATATCGGATGAACCTAAAAGGTATATGAAATTTGAAATGTAGTATACCTCTATTTTTATAACCTGATATATTTTGGAATGCTCAATTTTATATAAATTTAATATATGGATTCTTTTGAAGAAGTTTTTTTTTTAAGAAAAGAGTAGGTGACATTAAATAAATTATGAGATATTGTTAAAGAAAATTTGAAAGTCACCGAGAGAAGAGGAGGTGGGAATTATATATAAAAAAAAAAAAAAAAAAAAAAGAAGCTATTCAGTTTCTCAATCCAGTTTTTTTTTTCTAAATTCAGTCTGCCAGTTTAATTCAGTCTTCAATTTCTCAGTTTAACTAAATTTCAATTTCCAAGAGGCAAACTAATTTGCCAGAAGAAATAATGCAAATTCCTACTCTGTTGTAAAAAGAATTACTTACTTGCTTTTCAGAGTATGAGACGCTAGCGGAAAACCTACAAAAAACAAATAAATCCGACTGAATTATAAAAAGAAGACACCCTTCTCTACTGAAACTAAGACTCACCTGTCTTTTAAGAATAAGAGGTGCCAACGGAGAATCAAGAAAATACAAATAAATTCGACTAAACTGCGATGTCATCATCACATCCGCATGCCGAAGACAAACTGTCCCAAAAGCCTGAAGTGTATAAAGCTGAACATCAGCATCCTCCAGCGACAGAAAAAACATTAGCTTTTCTATTACTTCATCTTTGATCTCCGGCTGCAATAACAGATGTTTATTCAAAGTAGTTATTCGCTATGTCAAGCTTCGACGGAAGAAGTTGTGAAAATTTATGGTAAACTCTTAAAAATGAATTTATTTGGTTTGAAAACATAAGGTACCACCAGTGGCGTCAATTAGGGGGAGGGGCAGATTTTACTATGTCATATTTTGAAGAATATCTTTTTTGGGGGTATTTTCTTTGAAAATTAACTTTTTGGGGTAATTTCATTGGACAATTTAAAAGAGACAAATTTGCTCCTCCCCCAGATACTGAAAATGCACCCCCTTCCCAAGAAAAAGTCTGAAGTTAATGCCATTGGGTACATCACATTCACAACCTGTAACAGGGGCCTATACAGGAGGAGTGATACCGGGTTCGACCACCCCATCCCCCCAAAAAAAAATCCGACTTGTAGAAATACAAGTAAGAAATCCTTAGACCCCTTGGATAAGACATCCAAACGTATGACAGAAAACCAAAAGACGACATCAGTTTCCCAGAAATCTTAGAAAGACCATTTAACTTCTCCAATTTTGAGCCGGATACAGATAGGCCTATTCAATTTTAATGAAAATTATGTCATCAAGTTGATTGTTTTTTCGGTTAAACAGAGCAAAATTTTTCTTTTTACGGCTGAAGAAAGGCAGTAACTAAAAATGTTTTAGAATCCCTGCAAGGAAACCGTTAAAATTCAGCTCAAAGGAATTATCATTTGAGCAAATTAGCCGGTTTTGGAACTTCTTGTGGTGTCACCCTCTTTGACTGACTAGCTCACCGACAAAAAAGACGTTTAAGTTTCACTGTCTTTTCAGTCAAATTACAAATCCTAATCAACTCTCGATAATGGCAAGTCCCTGGAAAATTCACTAATGGGCTCTTCGTCTTCGTTACGGTCGGCCGACGCGGAAGCTCGACAAATGACCAATAAGGTACGGTATCACCTTAACTAATTTAAACAATCAGATTCTCTTTTCACTATCCTTAAAGGTAATTTAACACTTCAGCTGAGAAATTAAGGATGGAGGCGAATAAATCTGCGGCCAACTTTCCAAGAAAAATAATTGAATTATCTTTGATCTATATTTTCCAAGCTCTCTTTATCTTAGTAAACTAATCTTCAAGGTACTATTTGCCATACGACAGCTAATTAGATTGAAGGTCTTCGAATAGGGGAACCTTTCCACAAATCCCGTATTCAAATTTTATTATGAAAATTATATTTGCAAAAGGAGTGAATATTATGTATATACTTCATGAGTACAAAGAATATGCTTGAATATTTTTTGCTGATTAAATTAATGAAAGGTCTTTAGAAATGAAAATGTTGGTCTTTCATTGCTAATACTTCCTCTAATTTATAAGTGAATTCCCAGCTTGTACTTAGCCACTGAGCCATATTATATTTTGGAACAGTATTCACCGTCCATTCTCAGCGCTGAAAAAAGAAAGGGGAGGGGGAAGGAAAAAAGAGGAATTGGGATACCAACATAAAAAATGGCAAAAAAGGGGGTAAAACTAAACAAACCCGAAAAGAAGACTTTCAAATTGGAAAAACGTACTCTTAATAGTTTACATTCAATACCCTTACTTGTAAATAACATACTTCAGGCGCACGTAAAAACGGAAAATGAAGGAAGCAATAAAATACAAGAAATACAATAAAATAAACGAAACAAAGTCGATGTTAAATTTATGTTTCGGTTTGCGCAGCGCAGGTACCGATCTCTTGATTTTCTGCCTCCGGCCGAGAGTGCAATACATAATTGGGGACAAATCATTCAACGTTTCTCGTGCATTTTCCCCTGATTACTCCGGGTACCCATCTAGAGCTGGGTCGACTGTGGCTAAGTTTACTGAGTCAAACCACGAACACCCTTTCAAAACCAAATAACCAGTGACACCGGGACTCGAACTCGGTGCAGCAGCCCAGTGCAGGCACTATTTTCCAAATCTCTATTTTGCTATATCATTATGGTTTCAAGTCTAAAGCACCAACCACTCGGCTAGAACTGCCGAATATAAATAGGAGGATATAAAATGTAAAACGGAATATAATAAGTATGAAAAGGGAAAATGAGGGAAAAGAATAGTAAATAAAAATTAAATAGTGAAAGTATGCTTACAGTAAGATCTCCTCTGATTTCCGGTTTAGTCAAGTCAAAGTGTTGGACAATGAGTCCAATAATAAACAAGGCACGGCGAAAGGAAGGTTTTTGGCTGATAAGCGATTGATCATCAATCCGAGACTCGTAGAAAGCTTTGAAATCATTCAGTTTGGCTGTTGAAAAAGAAAATCTAAAGTAAATATCCGATTATTCGGTATTTTTTATTTAGACGGTTCGCTAACCACCTCGATTAAAAAAACCTATTCAAAAAATTTTAATTTCTGTTTCTGCACTCTGGCGCGCAATCCCGAAGCAGGGGTGAAACTTGCTTGCTAAAAATTGTGGTTGGTTGTCCTCAGAGGGGCTAATTAAGGAGGGGGAACGAAACTTGAAAATTTATCACCATCAATATTGGCGAAATCAGTATTAATGTTTTTATACTTCCTTGGAAGTATATCCACGGGGAGGGGGATATTTGCATGGCATAGTTACATCAGTGTTTTGATGAAATGAAAACCCAGATTGGAAATTTTTCTTTAGAATATAGATCGATATGCTGAATAAAGGATTTACTGCAGGATTCCGGAAAATCTATGAAGTGCTTTGCGAAAATTGATGCTGAAGTTCTTTTGCAATAGATTTCTAGTGATCTAGTGAACTCAATCATTTTTGGGCGTATTTCTGCACAGATATTTGTAGGGTTCACACCCAGCATAAACCCCAAAAAGCACAACTAGGATACTTGTTTTTAATCTAAACAAAGTTTGGTTGAGTCTGATGACTACTTCTGTGACTAGTTCTAATGACGAGTATTTAAAAACCATCAAAACTTTCTATCAACAATAGAAGTTGTGTTGTGATATGCAAAAGGCACAACCAGAATATTGGGTATTACTTCCCGTGAAGTTTCATCGAGACCAACCGTTCTTTTAGCCGTTCTGACGACAAGAATTTGTCCACCTTTCCCCCTCTAGAAAAGATCTTATTAGGAAAATGCGATGACAGCAGTGTTGGTCCACAAAATCTATTACAGCAGGATAAGCAAAGCGTTTTCAAGCTAAAAACTCCGTAATTAATAAATACGGTGAAGTTTTTGGCCAACTTCTGGCCTAGGCCTTTCTTATATATTAAAGCCTATATTTTACGCTTCTAGAAATCAAATTTGACTAGGTCAATCATCAGTTGCAAGACAACTAATGCGAAAACAATAGCCAATTAAGCAAAATTTCTTCTAAAATAATGAAGATAGAAATTTTTGATCAAAAAGAAAAAAAAAGTGGTAGCAGTAGTGTTGCTCAACAACATTTATTAGGACGTGATAAGCACAGCATTTTTCATAACAAAAGTGGCCTTATTCAATAAACACGTGAAATTTTCGGGAAGCTCTCGACCTAGACCTTACTTCTAGATTAACGCCGTTTTTTTACGGTTCCTTAGTTAAGTTTGAGATTTTGACCAAACTGAATATTTCCAATACAATACTTGAGGAATAATTTGTCTAGCCCTTAATATAAGTATTTTAGGTCATAAATTAGGCCGTTTTTTTCACATATTAATCATATGTTAAAAACCTGGTGAAATAGAAATAGAAAGTCACTAGAAAGCCAACATTTTGGTTCTTGCACATTTTGCTTTTGCCATTTTTTTCTGAAAATTAACATACCAACATTTTCTTATGTGAAAACACGATCTGGATAGGCCATAACTTTAGGGAAATTTGTTTCCCCATCCCAGTAATCATGCCACTACAATTCTATTCTTATACTACTATACTACTGTCACTACTATACTACTACTACTCTTAAACGTTCCAGTCTCGGTTAATTTTGGCATTGTGTTTAATCATCGGAAGTTCAAGAGCGCTTTTTAAGAGAAAAAAAAGCGTTAAGAGGGCAACCAGCTCTTTCTCTGCCCTTGGAGGTAATTCGAGGTAATTGGAGGTATGGTGGAGCCAATTCGCGTTAACCGTGAAGCCAAATAATAGAAAGAAGTGATTTTCAAGAATCGTAAATAGAACACTGTTCAGATAATTTTTCCTGGTTTATTTTTCATAACATTAGGGAAATTTGTTTCCCCATTCCAGTAATCATGTCACTACTATTCTTAAACGTTCCAGTCTCGGTTAATTTTTGCATTGTGTTTAATCTCGTATTTGAATCAAATTCGTCTGCAGCGTTTGCCTAATTAACAAACCGCCTTGCAGCTTAACTGAACTTTGCAGATTTAAAGGACAGGTCAACTGAACTATGAGAGTGATCTTAGCAAGATATTCAACAAAAGATTTTTGGATTTTAAGTAAAGAAAGTTTATTTTTCCTTTATATAGTTTTGGCACAAAAAATTCATGAGCTAACAAGGCCAAAACTTAGTAACTAAATGTAACTAAGTCTAGCAAAATTATATGAAAAGGTTTTTTCTTGTGTGACTCAGGACAAGGGGATCGCATTTTCTCGGGGGGAGGGGGGGGGTCAACATAGGAGGTAAATTCACCAGACACACTTTCGTGTGTAAACTTGCTTCACTATGCGAAGCTTGGTCCCCTGGGATTATAGATATAGGTCAAACAGACGATAAGACAACACTTAAACCAACAAAAGAATTTTAAGCCATGCAAAAAAAAACTTTTTTTTTGCAATGAACAGGGGCTAGTCTCAACCACAGTTTATATAATTATCCAGTATGATCTTTCCCTATCTCACCCATTATAAAAACCCGGACCAAGGTGCGAGTGCTCCAGAGAACGTTTTTGCAGATAGAAACATAGGCGGCATCAGATCTTTTCACGGGTAGACAAGTCAGACTGTGATCTAATCGGAAACAAGTGGAAACCCGCTTTACGAATAATGCACTTTGTTAGAAACAATCGGAAACAGACTAACCCGCTAATGCAGAAAGAAGTGGGAGGAGCTTTTTGTTCGCACCGAGAACGAAGACCAGAAATGATCTGCGATAAGCTTACTGGATAATTATATGAACTGTGGTCTCAACCGAGATATTCGAATTTTTCTTCCTTTTTGAAGTGACTGTAACCTACTTCTTTTTTTGCTCCGTTTTCCGACGTATTCTTGTTTAGTAATTTCATTATTACAAAACGTAAAGGAAATCGATGAATAAAAAGTACTCACCATAGCACCTTCGGAACAAGTCCTGGATAAGCTTGTAATTTTTCGTCATTCGATTTGTGACCGAGTCGAGGCACTTCATGCATGGAGTCGCCATGTCTGGTCCATGGAGACAAATGATTTTAATACAATCGGACTCCAACTGAGACAAAAAACTTTCACTTGGATGCTCCATCAGTGGAATTATTAGTGCTAGAGTTTTGGCAACGGCGCCAACCACAAGTTGATCACCTTGGGTCTAAAGAAAATACCATATCACGAATTTGAAAAAGAAAAAATATGATCTTACAATAATGAATCTGAACAAGCACAAAAGTTCGTGGAAGATCAGGCTTGTCACCACTGCTTATACAAAACATCTCTATTACTACAACTAGAGGTATAACTTGTGGTTTTTGAAGGATGTTTTATATTTTCATAAAATGGCGCTACTTGATAAATCCCCCCCTCCCCGGAACAGATCTCTGCATACATGCCAGTAATTGTTGAAATGAATCAATTATCTCCCAAACAGCAATCACTAGAATTTTTTCGTCATCTCTGAGGCACTGAAAAATATTAGGAAACATATAGGGTAGACTGTGGATGGGGGGATGAATAAGTTTCTCGAAATTCAGAGGGAGGAAGTTTTTGCTTCTTTTCGTTGAAAATAGCAAAAAAAAAAACTTTCTATAACTAGGGTGATCCTCAATTGGCGCTACTGCCCTGAGGTGCAAAAAAATGGTAAAACAAATGTTGAGCTTTTTTTTATTTTTCCTTGACTATAACATCAGTTAACTAAAAACATTACCACTAGACGGACGCCCGCAGGCAATCCAAATTCGGAGCCATAATTTTGCTTGATTTTTAATTTTCTTTAGCTCAGGGTTAATGTTCCACATAGGTTTATGAGTACGGCAACGAATGGAACGCTAGATGTCGATAGATCGGCTGAGCAGATACAATGGTCAAGGCTAGAGCAAGAACCAGTATTATAAATATATGTGTATAGCAGATCTATTCATAATCCGAAAGCCGGGGGTAGGGCCATTTAAGAGGGTTTCGGATCGGGGAGACGTCGAATTTACACCACAATTCAAATTACCAATTAATAACCAATCGTATCCATCCGCACAGATCCCAGCGATTAGATTTTTTAGCTTGAAACAGGCAGTATAAGAAAGCATATTATTCTCGTTATGCGGCAGGTAAACGTTAATTAAAACAATATTGCCACATCTGATCGCGAGATAATGATCATCAGAACCCTAACACTTAGGGGAAAATAGCAGAGTTGACGCTTGATGATACACACCAGACCTCCTGAAGGTCGACCACGTGTACACCGTGCATTCGTGGTAAATACGATATGATCTGGACTTCTACGGAAAAAATTAAGACTGGCACCTGTCAATAAATGTTCTTGAAGTAAGACTACATCAAAAGAGCTCAACAGACTGTCATTGCATATATCTTTGTCCTTGGTTCCATTAATATTAAAAGAGCATATACTAGTAGATTTTTGATTCATTTCCGATCAGATTTTGCAACAATTAAGCTTAGGACATTTAAGGCTATAAGATACATGATCGCCAGCACAATTCGCACATTTGGGGGGCAGGTTGCAAGGCGAGTCTTTAGTTGATTCGTGAGGACCCGAACATCTCGTACATTTCAGAATAGGCCTCTGGCAGGTAGCTACAAAGTGGTCAGGAGACCGGCACTTGTGGCAGCAATGAGGAATAGCTTGGAACTCAACAACACGTAGAAATTCATAATTAATTTTCAATCCAATTCTAAGCGAATATTTAAGTGCTGCGTTGTCCCGAAAAGTGAGCTTAACCGTCTTAGCATTGCCAACTCTAGTGGCATCAGTGACTCCATCACAATCCAATATATTCGATAAATCATAATCATGCTCAATTCCTCTAAGGAGACCATAGAACTTTTTTTCAATCAATTTGCCTTCGAATTATTAAGAACAGACGAAACGGATTTGCAGAAGTCTTTTGCAGCCAAATCTTCAATTTTCACAACTAGTTTATCATCCACAGATCGTAAGTTGACAACAAATTCATGTCCATAATTTCATCGATCAATTCTTTACGTTTAGCTGGATTATTCACATTTGGAGGCATGTTTTGAGATAATAACGGTGGCGAAACCATCAGGGGCGTCACTAGCAGGAGCAATTTGTGGGAAATTAAGCTCATAAGGTGTTAACTTTCCATTTATAACTTCCAAGATTTTGTTGAATTTTATTTACCTTAGTAGCTAAACGGGAATAAGCTATTGCTGGCATAACAGGAACTTCAGTAGGTATGCAAATTATGTAAGCAGGAGCGTGTAATCAATCAGAATAACATTTTCGGAAAAGCTCAATAATATCCTTGAGATGGTTAACTAAAGCTTTTTGGCCTGTACGTTTCGGGCAAGACTCAGGCGGAGAAACAGAGGCATAGAGAGATTTTTTAGCAGCAAAAACACAGGAAATGTCCAAAAAGTCAGCAGCATGTTTTATAACTATTTCATCCTCAATGCCTGCTTCAACGTTTACTTGAATAAAGTTCAAAACAGGTGAATACATATATTGCTTCTCATCAGACGAGAACTCTCTCGATATATCAGACACAATTCCAGATATGAACTGGTTAATCTTTTAATAGCGTGACATCACACATATATAAACGAGTCAATCCGTTAATTAGTTTAAATCAGGTAGTGAGGATGTGCTAGGCATTTCACTGGGAATCCTAATCCTTTGACAAATAATGGGAAATGTAAAGTAGCCTTACCTTACCTTACCTTACTGGGATGAGAATTTACTGAAAAGTTTACTGGTTAATCAAATATCCAAATTAATATAAATACCTTCACTTTAGACTCTGAATCAATATTAATTATTAATGAACTCAGGTTTTTACGGGAATATTAACTAATCAACTGTATTCTTTATAAGGAGCATACTACATTCATAATTAATTTATATTCTCATGCAGAGCAACATTACCCAACTTATCGACTCAAATCCAAAATTTCAAAAAAAAAATAAAAAGACTGATTTAAAAAAAGTTACCTGGCATCTTATACTCAGGTACGGTTGGAGCGTAATCCCATGTTTCACAACCAAAGAAGGACGGATCTTAGCAAACATATAAAGTGTCCTCAAACAGGCCACTAATCGAACACTAGAACCTCTGGACTGGCTCTCATCAGCATTTTGATTATCTCTACAACCTTCCAATCGCAGGACATGGTCCACAAGGCAGTCAACTATTTGAGTACTGGCAGTTAACAAGGACTTGGGTGGCTCTGTTGCCACTTTGGTTGAGTCTTCTTTGTCCTCCTTTGGTTTGAAGAGCTAAAACAGATTTGATAGGATGACGAATAAGTACCAGGGGACCGAGTATTATTAGCAGCACTAGGGGACAGAGCAATAGCAGTAGTTATGGTAGTAGTAGTAGTACTAGTAGTATTAATAGTAGCACCAGAGGACAGAGCTTTGCTCGGTGAATAGAAAAGACCTTCTTTTTTTAGTCCCTTTCACAAAATAACTTTTATTTTATTCGGCAAACCTTTTTGCACATTTATTCAGACAAATTATTATATACTATCGACAATAAAATTAAATTGTAATGTACTTGTAAAGTATTTAGCACATACTTTTGTTTTATTTTAGCACTGGTATCTAGCACTCATCTTCAGGATGATGCCAGGGTGCCAGTTTGCCTGACATATCCCGCCAAGAATCAAACAAAATGATTTCACCCAAAAAAAGTCCTGCGAATAATTTTTGAAGAAGCTAAGGCTCCATAATCTTATCTTCTTAAAAAAAAGTCAGATTGGAAACACTTGAGCACATGAATTTCGCTTTGTCTCGGTCTGGCGTCCAATAGGGTTTCCAAAATGGACCCCCCCCCCCCCAACCATAGTCCGGGCACCTTTGATTGTTTCTGAACTCATTCTTATCTTGTTCCCCATTCACATCTTTACCTCCAGATACATGTATCCCTTCATTACGGAAAAAAATTTGCAAAATATCCCATTAGTTTGTTTTATTTTTTTTTATTTTGTCTTGGTGTTGCCCAAGTTTTTTATTTTGTTCGCTTGTTTTGTAACTCCCTCCCTTTTTTTTGTATATTTGCCCCTTTAATTGATATATTATATATTTTTTTTTAGCTTTATCTTCTTTTTTTTATCTTTTTAACTGACATTGCTTTTTTTATGACTCCTAAGTTCAAATTTGGCCCTTCAAGGCTTGTGATAGTAATTTTTCTGAATAAACGTCTTATCTTACAGAAAAATTTATTAAAACTATTCAAAGTATTTGTGAAGGTATTCATATGAATAATGTTTTTTTCCAAAAATAAGAGTCAAAACGACCTTCACCCAAGTCGTGACCTAGATTATTTGGTAAATTTTTCTATTAACTGACTATTGAAATAGTTAAGAAACAGACATACCTTTAGAAACCGAATTTCATATATATAGCCTGAATTATACACATTCACTGAATTTTACATACGTCACTATTTTCTCCAAAATGATTTAACAGTTTAACAAAACAATGGGGAAATTCATTACATACATCAAACAGTTCGTGGTAACGAACTGTTTGTAAAAAGCGACCCAGCTCAATAATAACCGAAACTCTAAAAAACAGAATTTTGATATTAGTAGATACATCAAAAGAATCGGATTTTTATGCTGATTTCAAATATATAAGTTTTATCAAATCTTGTCTAACCCATCAAAAGTTACGATCCTGAAAAAATTTGCCTTATTTTCGAAAAAAGAAGGAAACACCCCTAAAAGTGATAGAATCTTAATGAAAATCAAACCATCATATTCAGCGTAACAGAAATCACTACTGTAGATGTTTCAAGCTCCTATCTGCAAAAATGTAGATTTTTTTTGCCAGAAGAAAGATCACGGATGCGTGTTTTTTTGTGTTTTTTTTTAGGGGTGATCGTATCGATCCAGTAGTCCTAGAATATCGCGAGAGGGCTCATTCGAACGGAAATTAAAAGTTCTAGTGCCCTTTTTAAGTGACGAAAAAAAATGGAGGGCAACTTGGCCCCCTCCCACGCTCATTTTTTTCCAAAGTCGCACAATCAAAAGTTTGAGATAGACATTTTGTTCAGAATAGTCGAAAATTCAATTAAGGGTTGCAAGTTATGAACTTTGCCCATTGTTTACATATAGTATTGGTTACCGGGAAGTATACTCACGCTTACAGGAGAGATTTTTCTGGTGGAGGGCAGAGGGTCGGAGGAGGGGATTACAGGGGAAGATATTTCCCATAGAACATTTTTCCTTGGGGGAAGGGACATATCTATGAAGGGGGCGCCGGATTTCCCAGCATTATTTAAAAAACGATTAGAAATTAAATAAAAAAAGCAAGTTTTTTCAACTGAAAGTAAGGAGCAACATTAAAACTTAAAACAAATAGAAATTATTACTTAAATGAGGAGATTCGCCCCATCGTCAGTAACTCGTTCTTTACGCTAAAGTTTTTTTTGTAATTTCAAAAAAGCTATCTATTCTAATTAAACGGCCTTTGTGATTCAGGGATTTGTGATTTGAACAAAATTCGAACTTTAGCGTTAAGAGCGAGGTATTGGGCGAACCCCCTAATATACGTAATAATTTCTCTTTTAAGCTCCTTACTTTCAGTTGAAAAAACTTGTTGTTTTTTTTTTTTGTTTTTTTTTAATGAAATCCAGGCTACACATTTGACCATTAATGAAATTAAAATAAACGTTAATAAAAAAAAATTCACCAAAACAGTAATAAAATTCAAAATATGTAAAATTGCATTCAGAATGAAATAGGCTTTCAAAAACTTCCAAGAAACACTTTAAAATTGGAACCCTGAGCCTACAAAGAAATATGGTTAGCATATGTTACCAAGCGCCTTGCCTGAGCCTGTCTTCAAACTAAATGTATCATCACACATGGGTATGGGCAAAATACCTTATACGTTCATGGAGATAAAGGGAATAGACAAGAAAACAAAATATTGAAAAATGCCTCAATAATTATAAAAAAGAAATACGTGAAAACTTGAAACGATTTGATACTTAAAGGGTCACCCTATCTCGTCTATTTTGACTTAGATAGGAACAGGGCAATAATTAGAAAGGGAAGAGTTAAAGAGAGATGGTTGGAACATTTTGAGAATGCACTGAACCATGATAGAGTTAAAGGAAAAGATATAGAGAGGAATGAACAAGTTTGTGACACTTTAGAAGTGAAGGAAGATTTATTTTATAGAGAAGAATTAGTGATAGTTCTAAGAGATCCTAAAACAATAAGGCCCCGGGTGCTGATAGTGTGGTAAATGAGCTTTTTAGATTATCGGGGTTATGAGGCTAGAAAGAAGTTACACAAGAATATGAATATGATTTTTTTTTTTTTTCAGGGGAATTACCTAGCGATTTTAGGAAAACTCTAATTAAATCCTCTATAAGAAAAGAAATAAGAGTGAGTATGGAAATTACAGACATTAGCTTGGTTCCTATAGCCATAGGAAGCAAATTACTTAACATGATGATACTTTTTAGATTTGTAGATGTCGTAAATAAAGTTTTAAGGGAAGAATAACACGGTTTTAGGAAGGGTAGAGGATGTGTCAACAAAATTTTTACTCTTAGATTATTAATTGAGATGTGCCTGAGTCCTAAGACAAGGAGTCCTCAGTTTTATAGATTATGAACAAAAGTTTGATTCAGCAAAGGTCTTACCCTTGTACAATACATCAGACAAATACATTAAAGTGATTAGTGAGAATAACACTTGCTATTCACACAGTGTTGTTCTCTTTGTAAGAGAATAACACTGATGCGGTTAAGGTAGGAAATGAAGTTAGAACATGGTTTTTTTTATTATATCAGGAGTTAAGCAGGGTTGTATCCCCATTTATATTGATAATTTTGATGGAAGAAGTACAGGAAAGGCAATGAGAAAAACGGTATCCAATGGAGAAGAACAACTTCCCTGGACTTATATTATGCTGATGATTTAAGCATCATAAATGAAAGTGTGAGCAAAATGAATGAAAATTTAGAGGTTTTGCGAATTCAGGGTCCAACAATAGGTTTGAAAACTAATGTTAAGAACGAGTCGCTAAGACTAGGAAACAAGTGAAGACGAAAGGGTGATGCAGGGTAACGAGAAGATTGACCAAGTGGACGGCTTCACTGACCTAGGTAAATTCAGTGTATGTAGTGAAGATAGGGTATTTTTTCCCAATTGAAAAAAAAATTGTAATAAATAAGCTTACAAACCAAGACTAGAACATTGGAAGCTACAGTGATGACAGTGGTCAAGGTCTGAAGCGTGGGTGCTTCGCAAAACGGAGAAGGATCTGCTAGATGTTTTTCAGAGGAATTGCCTATGGATTATTTCGGGTACCCGACTGATTAACTGTATCTCAAACTGTACGCTGCAGGGAAAGCACGGTTAAACCCTGCTTTCTAGGACTTACAATGAGAGAAAGATTGAGATGGCTAGGACACGTTCTGCAGATGAAGGATCACAGATTGCTAAAGATTTTCCTTTTCGGCTAGCCGTCTAAGGTTAAACAGAAAGCAGGTCGTCCGCGGCTGAAATGGGAGGATGTCGTAAAGAAAGATTTAAGGAAAATGGGTACTTCCCGGGAGGGTGTAAAGAGGGAAGCTTTGAATAGATTGGGATGGATGAGGAGCGTGCGTGTCGGATCTGTGTCGGCCTCGCGCAAGTAGTGCTGCAGTAATTGTTAGTAGTAGTAGTAATAAAACTTGCATCATTAGAAACGATGAATCATTAGAAAGTTCTTTTTAATCTTCAGGAAAGGGCAATCCCTAAAGGTATTCTAGCATAACTGCATTGAAAACATTCAAAGTCATCTCAAAGGAAGTGCCATTAAATAATTTGACACCTTAGGGAGCTCACTGTTCTGCTACCCGCCTTGAATGAAAACCTTGCGACACAGGGTACATATTGTTTATGTCGTATATACATTGAATATACAGCACTAAAGAATTAGCAAGAGACAACATGTCTCCTTTATTTTAAACTAGCCTCTCGTTAGCTTTTCCATCAGCTGGCACATTTAAGCCCCTGTCAATTTTTACCAAAATTACTTTGGTTCTTTCTTGTGCTACTGGGTAGATTTACCCAAGGCTCCTTTGTCTTGAGACGTCCAACAAAGCCTTAAGAGAAAAATTATTTTAAGGTATTGAACACCTTAATAAATGCTAATGAATAATTATCCATTGCTAAAATTAGATCAATTAAAAATAAAGAGTAATGAAAAATTTAAAAAGAAATAGCAACAAATTTACAAATGCTTACAGAATCTAAAAGGCTTTCAAAAAATTCTGTGCCAACATCCTGAGACGCGGCAACGACATCTGTGATGTTTGAAACTTTTCTTTGGAGGCTTTCTATATCTAAACTGGGCTTCTCTTTAACAGGAGTGAACCACAGATTGTGGAATGTTTCCATAACTAGCTTCTTCACAGCAACTGCAAATAAAACGAAATAATAATTCAATGCATAATAACCTGAAGTTAAGCAACATACCCCCCCCCCATTCAAAGGGGATAATCCAGGATTTTTATTCAGGGGGAGGAGGGCATATTTTTTTTAATGTGCAACAAAAGTTTGTGCATACGCATTATCGTTACGTTTTTATAAGTCAAACAAAAATGTCGAGGGGGGGTTAAACCCGGTAGCCCCCCTCCCCTTCCCCGGGATATGGCTTTGATACCAGCTACAGGCTGACAAAATCATGATTTTGGTTTTAAATAAACATATATTGAGCTCTAGTCCGAAAAATTCAAGATGTATATACCACTGCACAGTGCACAGAATACAGATTTTAAAAATTTGACATTGCCTTAGAAATAATGTTTTCGTCTAATAATAAATGGCCCTAATTATTTTAATTAATAATATCGTTAATGAACCGACTATGAGCATCCCCCAGAAAGCAGCAACACTTCGAAACTGTCCGTCATGAGTCAAACCAAAAATCTCGATCATCCCTTAATTCTACGGATATCTACCCTAGTTCTAGCCTAGGATGGATGGATTATAGACAATATCTAACAACAAGTGAAAATGACATCATTTTTTCAAAGTCATTCTCGTTTTGCATGGGTAGCATTGATGTGTCCTCTGTTTTTTCTTTTCTTTTTTTTTCTCGCCGCTACCAGAATTCTGGAAAATCATAGAGAGCTGTTAAACGACTCGTTTGAAAGGAATTGCAATATCTTATAAAATGAGTAATAATTTTATATATGGCATATATTTGGATAGGTTTTTTTTTTTAATGGCGCATTTTTATTTCCTGGCAATTTACTGTCATTATAAGGTGTAAAAAAAAGATCTATAACTGGTAAAATTAAGGAAGTTGTAAGTTTAATAAATATCGGATCTCTGTTCCTTAAACAAAATTATTACAGAGCTTGAAAAGGTGCGAAGCTTCGCTAAACGCTAGATGGAGTTGAATTTCTAGTTCCCGGCACTAGTACTGGGAACTGGCACTAGGGCCAGTTCCCGCTCTTATGAGTTACCCCTACTCTTTGGCTGCTAAGTAAATTAAGAAGCATATAACAACTTAATTTGATTGTCCATAGTGTAATGATTTCTCGCTATGAATATGCAAAAGGTTGGCCGAATAAAATAAATTGAATTAAAGTTGTTTTGCAAAAGACGTTTAAACAACTATCTTCCTTTTCACTGAGCGTGAACCCTGGTACTGCGCTTTAAATAAATTAATTTGAAAACACCCTGGGCATAAAAAATATATAATAGATAAACATGTATTAATATAATAAATAAATATACATATATATACGTATATATATATATATATATATATATATATATATATATATATATATATATATATATATATATATATATATATTATATTTATAAAATGTAATTGTGCAAAGTACTTACTCTCTTCATCATTTACCCTTCGAATCATCTTAACACACATCTCTGGTATTTTTGGAAAGTCGGGAGTTTCTATACAAATATCCTTCAGTATTTTTATCACCCGTTTTCGAACGCTCACGCCACAATCCTAAAATTAAAAACCAACAGCTATAGCAAATCAAAAACAGGAAAAGAAATCAACCAGTATAGTAGCTTGTAATTTTACAAGAGCTAACTTTCAATGCAAGGTTAAGACAGTAGACATAGTGGCGGCTCTGGCCTCTCTTACGCCAGGACAAAACGTTACTTAGCCGCCCCCCTCCCCCTGTCTCCCATAAAATTTTAGGCCGAGTTTTAACAATATTTTTATTTATTAACGAAATTATTTTCAATTTATTAATTAATTGATAATTTATCTTTTATTTTTCAATTTATTATTTAAATTAATTATTGATATAATTATTATTAATTTTGTTAATTCAATTATTTTAATTATTATTAAATTGTTTATTTTTATTTTATCAGCTAATTAATTATTTTATTAATTAGTTTCATTCATTAATTACGTCCTCTACCTTACTTTAATAAAAATAAATTTGAAAAGTTACAAAATGATTGCAACCGTTAGATTATTTACTTGAAATTTTGCACCCCTAAAATTTCTGTTCCTAGGGCAAGCACCCCCTCTGTTCATCCCTTAAAACCGCCTCTGAGCAGACAAGAGTCGAAGTAGTCATCAACACACCGCACTACAGTGACAAATAAACAGCACATTTGTTAGACAAAGAAGGTTTTATAAGGAATTCGAGATGCGACAGAAAATTGATATACAAAATTTCAACTATTCCAGCATTTATTATTACAATTTATTGCCTATTATTACAGGATTTAAGGAAAGAATTATTTTTTGATAATGTGGGGACAAGTGAGTGGTTGGTTTCAGTAATGGGATCAAAAAATTATGGGACAATAAGAATGATAGCAAAATATATAAAATTGGGTATGTCACATAAAGATAGATTTTTGTTAATGGGGTGTGTTGAGTGTTGAAATTATTGTTGTGTCTGTGTAAGTTGATTTCTTGTTTGTTATTTTTTGTAGTCATGGCCCTTGATAGATGTAACATACATCTATCTATGTATGTTAGTTTAATGGTATTATGTGCTGTATTAGGTTTTTGTTTTGTTTTGTAATTCTGCGTTGTTATTGTTATGTAGGCTACTATACTTTGCTATGAGTGTTATTATTATGTGCTATTATTTTGTGTGATTTTCCTTTTTTTTTGCCATGGCCCAAAGCGGCTTTTATTGCAATAAATATCTATCTATATATATATATATATATATCTATATTTTTTATCATTACATACGTCGACGGACTCTTCGAGTTTATATCCCTTCTCTTTTGCCAAGGTAAATGAATGTGGGTAATAAAAAAAGCGATGTTTTCGGAATATGCAATGTCCAGCGAATTAGCATACGACTTCACATATATCCACACCTCCGCCAAATCTAGGCGCTACAACAACAAACAAGAATTGCAGTACATACAATAAAATCTTTGGGAATTACAACGAATTTTTTAGAAGATTTTACAAATCGAGATTTTCAAATTATGATTTTTTCTTTCTTTTTGGCTCCGCCTCCTTCCTGGCATTTTCTTAGAGTAAAAGAGGACAGAGTTACAATCAAACATCCATGTACAGACAGACAGCAAAATTGATAATAAAAAAAACTTGGCCAATTCCTTTTTGCCAGGGATGTGAATAGTTGGTTCAAATATTTCGTACAGCAACTAAACAGTTAAGTTCTACTTACTGAGGCTAGATCTAGACGTTTTCGCTTTAGCTGATAGTGAACGAAAAATAAAACTATACAGTGTGTCTTAGAAGTCACGTACCACTGGAATTGATAAGACAAAACAAAAAACCTGCTAGCTTAAACAAAATACTGATAACCATACTAAGCTAGAGCAGTTAATATTTTATAATCGAAATTTAGTACTATGTATTTTGAAATTCCTAATTACAAGTCTGATCAATAATGTAAACAGGGCTCACGAAGATGCGGAATTTATAATACATATTTTATCAGATCTTGATATTTTGAAATTCTAGTAAATAATATGTCTTTAAAGCTACTGATTCAAGGTGTGTTACCTTATAGGATCTGGACTGAAACTTGTTCTTTAAGCATGCACTGTGCTAGGCTCTTGTACATCATAGTTTTTATTTTATTTTTAGCAAAAAGTTGAATAAAATTAGTAAATTTTGGGTGATAAATGAGGTTATGGTAAAAAATAAGAAATAAATAAAACCTGGAATATATGGAAATTAAAACTTTTATCGAAAATATGGAAATTAAAACTTTGACAACCCAAAAATTTCGAAAATTTTAGGAATTATCTTATGAACGAAACTTATCCCTCCTTGGGTCAAATTCCAAATGACCCCATTTATCAATACAATGACAGCATGAAAACGGAAAGTTGGTATATCAATATAAACAATAAACAGTTTCAGGATGTAAAACATACTATTAAAAACTTAATCAATATGCTTAAGTTATTGCTATAGATATTATATTATCTGTATGTAATTATTCTTATAAAAAATTAATAATTAAATAATATGTGTGAATATTCTAATAGTAATTTTTATTTTAAAATAATTACTATTCTTGGTACTACTCCCATCCTTTTACGCTTTACTCCCTTTTACTCCCTCACAATTCATGTTTTTATCCTTTTACTCCCTCACAATTGCTTCCGACCATTCTACTGCGTGCAAATACACACACTTCCTCCCCAATCTTGCACTCTATCGTATCAGCCAAAAATCGGATTTCGAATTTATCCACTTTAAATATAGCAAAAAAACAAGTTTAGGCTCATGTAGACATATTCAGCTTTTTCACAATACTTTTACAAAAAAAATACTCATTAGTGAAAAAGAATTGTCAACAGTAAAATGTTATTTCATGAAAAATTAAAAATTATGTACTTATTTGATGATCTATTAAATACTTTTCCAGAGCTCTTTAACTTTTGTTGTTTTTTAATTTTTGTTACACGTATCTTTTCATCTTCACTCCGTACTTGAGCTAAAAAAAGCCCTTGGCCTTTGGTTTTCGGCCTATGTAAAAACCTTCGGCCTTTTCTCGTCTGGGACTTAGTAATTGGCAAACCAATTTTTTGAAGTTATTGCAAATTAAACTAAAATAATCTACTATTTTTTTAATTATTTTTTGAATAATTTTTTGAAGGGTGATTTTCTTTGTTTTTAAAGACATGGATGGGAATCAAGAGTTTTGTGGATTGGTTCCAAGTTCAGAAGGAGTTATAAAAGTCGAAATTATTTTGAGATTTATCTAATTTTTTGAAGTTATTGCAAATTAAACTAAAATTATCTACTCAAATTAACTATAATAGAGCATTTTAGCATGGTGTCATTGCGCCGTCCATGTAGTCATATAGATAACGACACACAAAAAGCGCGTTTTTTTTTGTCAAAGATTATTTAGTGTTATCAAGATGAATGTATTAAAGGTTTGAAGATATGAGCAGTAATTTTAAAATGAGCTTTTACGCACTTCTGTACAACCTTGGGGTAGCCTGGTAGACTTGACGAAAAATATTTTTAAGGAGGTATATCACTGCTGCCTATCGAAGGAAAGGGTGATTTTCTTTGTTTTTAAAGACATGGATGGGAATCAAGGGTTTTGTGGATTGGTTCCAAGTTCAGAAGGAGTTATAAAAGTCGAAATTATTTTGAGATTTATCCAATTTTTCGAATAATGAGGAATTCTTAATCAAATCACCTTTAAGAGCTACTAATTCTGGGAATAAGGCTTAATTACATAATAAATGGAATTTGAACTAAATTACTATAAAAGTTCTTAGCTAAATTACCAGAATTCGTTGACTGATGGTTTCATAATAAGCATCAATGAGATCAGGTCTTGAGACGACAAACTTCCCAAGGAGGTCGACAGCCGCTTCTCGGACTTGAGTCGAGGTGTCCGAAATAGATTTTTTCACGCCCAACTGCATATCTTCCAAGGCAAGGACACCAGCATCGCATTCAACAATCTGGGATAAACACTTCATTGCCTTGGTTCGAATGGCAATCGCATTCTCGAACAAGGCTTGTACTATCTTAAAAGAAAACAAATAAATTACGATAAAAATAACAGGATGTACTTTTTGACATAAAAAATGGGGACGGGGGTCACACCCACCACTGGTTAATAGGCAAACCTTCAAAAAATAAATGGAACTAAAAAAAATACATCTATCGTAATTTCAATCCCTATTCCCTGCAAAAAAATACCCTGACCCCCCCCCCCCAAGATTTAGAGTTGTGTGCAACATTGAAGAACAGATAACAATGCCACATGAGCCGTTAAAGAGTTCATAGTGTTGTATTGTTGTGACGTTTAAAAAGTCTAGGTACAAAAGAAAGTAAACTTTTTAGAACTAGTTAACAAAAAAAAGAATTAGTCAACACACTGAACAAAAAGAATATAACCACTTTTAGTAAATTCTAAATTTTAAAATTAAATTTAGAACATTCCAACAATACCTTATTCTCACAAGTGTGATAAATGTGCTAATTTATTAAAAACAAATCGACGAAAGACCACACCTCGTCACTCAAATTTCTGGTAAAAATCACATTCCGCGGGCTTTCTGGTGGCCCTAGCTTCACTCGGGCGGATCAGGTCATATATCACAAATGAATCATTTTCTAGGGAATTAAAAAAAAATTCTTACTTCTTTGTTTACAAAAAAAAAGGAATCAGCCCATTGTTCTTACGAGTCTAACAACAGTATGAGAGCAAAACTATTCTGTTTCGTGAGAAATCAAAATTTTGAGATTCAATTCAGAATTTCGATCCATCAATTCTTCTTGTACTTTCGGATGATCAATGTGGGAACTCTGTTGCTCAGCAACAGAGAATTCTATACTATCCAAATCGACTTGTCAGTTCTTTTCCTGAAAGTGAAACTATTCTGCAAGCGAAACTATCCTATCACACTTAATTGCTTTCACAACTATTAACGCTCGAAGGCAAATTTAGGGAAATATAAAGTTTACTAACTGGAGTATAGTGTTCCAAATCGCACTTCTACTCGGAATGTAATTCGAAGTGAGCACAAAGTTTGCCCACTAGGCCAAAAATTTGACCAATAGCCCCCCAATTGGCCGGTTTCGAAATTCCATTGGTCTTGACGTTATTCACTCTCCAATATGGTTGACATTCCCGGTTACAGTGCATATCATAAGAGCAATGAGGGTGGAAAAAAGTATCTTTAAAACCAAATACTTGGCCACTAAAAATGCCATTGTTTACTCTAAATTTGTATTATTATTAAGTGAAATAAATTAAATAAGTACAGCGGGTCATTTCGGGCACCTCTAAGAGTTTATACCACAAAGGTCTCTTTGAAGATAAATACTTGCCCACTATTAAAGCCACTTGGGCACTATCAAGTTGGAACTAATTTACGAGTTCAGTTAAATGGGTCAAACGCCCGTTTAGGTGACTCAAAGTTCATAGAGAAACATTTCTTTGCGGCTAAATACTTAGCCACTATAAAAGCCACTTGGCCACAATCAATTTGCAACTATTATAAGCAATATATTGAATAGCTCAAACTATCCTGTTTCGGTAAATCTCAAAGCTCATAGAAAAGAATAACTTTTAAGCTAATCACTTTGCCACTATAAAAACCAATTGGCCACTATCAATTTGTAACTATTACAAGTTTACAAAATAAATTAAATAGGTTAAACTCACCCGTTTCAGGTACCTCTCAAAGCTCATTGAGAAAGGTCTCTTTGAAGCTAAATACTTGGCCACTATAAATGCACTATCACTGTCCAATATCGTCCGACACTTTTTCGGCAAAATAATCTTAGTCAATAGGAATCTCCTCCGGTGATTCACCAGAAGGGTCACCTCTGGCCCCGCTTGGTCTATTGCACTCTGCCCACCCACATTTTGAGTCCGACTCTCAGATCGTGAGTTTTTTTCTCCCTCACTTTCATCACTTTCACTATCCTCTTCATCACTTGAACCTGAAAAACGACAGTTATGATAGTATGTTTACTAAAAGACGATTATCATGCTTTGAAAATAGCAGAAAATCACACAGCAGAAACATATTCTAGGAGATAATATTTACAATGACCGATTATAGCAGATAATTACCAATTGCAGATGGTTACCGATAATTACCGACTCAAAAAAGACGATCATCATGTTCTGCGAGTAACAAAAATTGAATAGCAGAAACATATTCAAGCAGAGAATATTACAACTACCAATTATTCCGGATAATTACCTATTGACATTGGAAGCACAGGGGTGATTCCAAGATAGAGTTGGGAACACGCATAGCCAGCTCAGCATTCAAGAAACTTATACCAGTTTGGAGGTCAACCAGATACTCCAGCTGAGATTACGTGTGTTTCGTAGTTTATCGATTCTAACATACCCAGTTGAGTGCCTAAAACGTACAGTTTATCACGAAAAATCCCTCTTTGTGTACGAAAGCAACTTTCAGCGAAGGATATTAAATGGCCGAACAGAATAACCAAAATGAAAATTCGTCCAACAAGTTAAACAGACGTATCTATTGTGACCAGACTTCGAAGACAGAGGTACTTCATGTAATACCCATGCCAAAATCAAAAGGAACCAACACGCTTATTCCACGGTAACCAGAGGGTACAAGACGGAGGGTCACCAAAGGGTCAGAGATGTGGTTAGATAATGAAGATGGCGGTACGCAAATCATACAATTTGCATTCCAGCAACAGACTGCCCAAGATAATTCTCCAGTGGCAACCGCTTTGGAGGACATACAAACGAAAGAGGATCATAAATGTGGTTAGACATGATCAACGAACATGGCGATACGTAGGTGATCTATTCCACATGCCAAGTGGCAACCCCTTGGCACAAAAGGACACGGAAAGCCAAAAACACGCGTCGAAGGACACACGAACGAGAAAGGTCCACAAATGTAATTAGACGTGATCAACGAAAATGGCGGTAAGTAAATTATGTAATTCATATACTAGCACCTAACCGTCCAAAACACTTCCCCAGTGGCAGCTGGGATGACACTGAAGGCCGATTGAAACTTTTCACTGCCGCACCGAATGCCTCTTAAAGAACAGGCGGGGGTAAGTTACGTTGAGGATCGATAAAATCACAAATAAATTTCATCAGGCAAAGTCGAAAGGATTATAAAAAAGTGTAAATCAAAAACAGCAAATTATATAGTGGAAAAAATTATTTGACAGAATAAATGGGAAACAGCAGGTTTCACAAGATTTTGAAAACAGAATAATGCTCTGACTGTTTCTTCAAATGACAATTTAGTAAGCAAAGTTTTGACTCAGGGCGTACCTTTGCCTGACTATAAGAGTACATCAATAGCCAAAACTCAACCAAATACCCCAAAATCAACCCTATATTAACCCAACAAAATAGCCAATGGCACACCAGGTCGTAATGAGTAAGCACCATTCCATCTGGAAAACTAATATAACACCACAACCAACAGAATATTCCATTCAAAAAGACATGAGTAAAATCAGTAAAATATGAACAGATTGTTAAAAAAACAAATAAAATAAATAGATGTTTGTCTTTTATAAAGCAGGGCTCAACAAAAGAATATAAAATTTTACATTGGTTGGGTTATAATAAGGTTACAGTATATCGTTGCAGTTACATATATGCCCCTGCCCTACCCAAATTGACGCCACTGTATTCCAGCAATCTCTTCTTTTTTGTTTTTCTTTATATGTTTTAATTTTGTTAAATGGACATTCGAAATTTACACTCCAAAATAATTTCCTTTCCTTTATGTTGAAATTAGTAACGAATACTTGGCTGGAAAATCGTCAATGATTAAAAATAGATAGTCTCAGAATTTGTCATATAACAACAATGTCCAACTTTTAGCTTTTGAATTAAATTTATTGAAATTTTTCTGGTTTGATGTTATACTCCAACAATTAAGTCATATATAAAATGCGGATAAAATCTAAATTAGGTAACTTGTTTTATAGATTAATTTTAAAAAAAAACTTTTTCTACAAAATAAGTTTTTTAAAGAAAAGTAAAGAACTCCATTTAACCAAAAATTAGCAAAAATAAAATCAAATAATCTACCAAGCGAGAAACTACCACAAATCAGCATCGACAAATAAATGAAATCCAAAACGAACAGAAATTAAAACAAATAACCGAGTCAAACTCAAAACAAGCAGAAATTAACATGAGTTGGGCTCAAATCCCCTATGCCTTCCCAAGGCCATAACATAATTTGCACTTTACAAAAAAAAATGTTTTTACTCTTATAACTTTAATAAATCAAAATATATTAACATTTTAATAACTAAATATCAGTATATGTATATTAAACTAACAATGCACATTCATTTGTATTTTTTTCAGTAAAGTGCAAATTATGTTCTGGCCTTGGGAAGGCATAGAAATTTTGATTGGATGTTTTTGGGGGAATGATGGGCGTGGGAGGGGGCTAGTTCCGCTCCAATCACTTTTGACTATTAAAAAGGGCACTAGAACTCAATTTCCAATCGAATGAGCCCCTTTTGAAGTTCCTACGACAACCCCTTCCATATGAAGTGCTCTGCTCTAGAGGATAAAAATAATAATTAGTACATTGTACCAACATTGTTCTTATATTACATCAGGGCAACATCAGGGCATAACTTAAAATTCTTGCCCCGAGGATTGTGGGGGAGTGTCCTCCTTAAAACATATTTTCTATCTGGAAATCAACTACGCTGAACAAAATGGCTATCTCAAAATTTGTCTTGGATTTTTTTGGAGTAATGATGGGCGTGGGGGGCTAGTTGCCCTCCAATCACTTTCGACTAACAAAAGGGAGTTTCCTCCTCAAAAACATTTTTTCTATATGGAAATCAACTACGCTGAACAAAATGATTATCTCAAAATTTTGATTAGATGTGTTTGGGGGAATGATGGGCGTGGGGGGGGGGGGAGGCTTGTTGCCCCCAAGTCACTTACGACTATTAAAAAGGGTACTAGCCCTTCAAATTTCCAAACGAATGAGCCTGTTTTGAAGTTTCCACGACAACGCCTTCTATATAAACCTTATATGCCCCCCGGGCATAACTTAAAATCCTTGCCCTAAGCGTTGTGGGGGAGTGTCCTCCTCAAAACATATTTTCTATCTGGAAATCAACCACGCTGAACAAAAGGGCTATCTCAAAATTTTGATTAGATGTGTTCTGGGGAATGATGGGCGTGAGGGGGGGGGGGCTAGTTGCCCTCCAATCACTTTCGACTATTAAAAAGGGCACTAGAATTCTCAATTTCCAATCGAATGAGCCCCTTTTGAAGTTTCTACGACAACCACTTCCATATGAAGTGCCCAGCTCTAAAGGAAAAAATAACAAAATAGTACAATGTGCCAACATCGTTCTTATAAGCCCTCAGGGCATAATTTAATACCCTTGCCCCGAGCGTTGTGGGGGAGTGTCCTCCTCAAAAAAATATTTCCTAATTGGAAATCCCTCCAATCACTTTCGACTATTAAAAAGGGCACTAGCCACCACAATTTCCAATCGAATGAGCCCTTTTCGAAGTTTCTACGACAACTCCTTCGATACGAAGTGCCTGTCGGAGAAAAAAAAACACATTGTGGCCACATCGTTCTTTACTTAGGCAGCGCTAGCACGCTGCCAATGATAAGTATATAAGTAAGTTGAATGTTTTTTTGTGAAAACCAATGACACTTAAGGCCGCGTAGTCATTCAACCGTGAACTAATTGCATCTGACAATTTTCCCTACATTTATATCAGTGGTGGTAATTCAAAAGGTATTACGTGAGATTTTGGGGCAAACTGGGATTTTAGACTCATCTGATTTAAAGAGATATACTTTATAAATCGGTTCAGTTTCTTTCCCCACATCTCATTTAGTTTCAAAAATAAGCAGAAGTTTGTGTGGGTTTTTTTTCAACACGTGTTATATCTCTTTTGATCAAACGCAGAAATAGTTCGAATTTGGAGCTTTTGATACAAAAATTGCTTTTCTCTTATCTCGCCATCCTCGTAACCCACCCAATTTATTCAGTTATAAATAGGTTCTTTACCCTTTGCACGAACGTGACATAATCAACGGGTCTAAGAGTGAGTTTAAGAACAATATTATATGCGTAAAATAGCCGTTGCAATGACAAAAAAACGCAGACGGTCTGTGTAGCGCAGGTATTGATCTCCTGATTTTCTGCCTTCGGCCAGGAGTACAATGCGTAGCTGGGGGAAAATCATCCATCGCTTCCCATGTTTTCCCCCAGATATATCCAGGTATGCAATTAGAGCTGGGTCGACTCTGGCTGAGTTTAGAGAGCCGGACCATTGACACCCGTTCCAAACCAAATAACCAGCGAGAGCAGGACTGGAACCCCCGTCCTCAGGATTTCAAGACATCAGCCATCTTTCCTCAACAAATGTTGCAAGGGGGTGGTGATTTCGGACTTCTATCACCCCTCACTCTCTCCCAAAATATCTCCTGTGATTTTTCCAATGATTTCCACACAATTTGTCTATTTTTGGCACCTGTTAAAGTTTATGTCCTCTCCCTTCCCGAAAAGTAAATTTTCCGTTTCCTTTAGCCCCTATAGCACAAATGCCCGGTAACGATCACTAAACTTACACTTCTAAGAACACGATAGTTTACAAGAAATAAAAAAATGTTGTTGATTATAATTTTGTTGAGATATATTATTCATGGACAGAATTATTGTTCCTGTAAGGAGTTACTTAGGTTGAATTCTGGGTAAGTTGAATTGTCAGGGTTGAGTTGCACTTGGATATAGTAAGAAGAAAACCGACGATATCGATTCACCAATAAGGATATGTAAAACCTCACGTCTCAAACATTTGTTGATTGTCTGGCCCTCACGGGCCAGACGATCAAAAAAATAACAACTACGTAAATTGAAGCAAGTAATTAAGTAGATAAAATAAAAGCAAAATAAATAAAAATATCAATAATAGTGGAGCCAAAAATACCTTTTCTCTTTTTCTTCTTCCGCCGTTTTTCCTTCTTCTCCTTCTTAGGCGTTTGCTGTAAATCACTCGGCTGAGGCTTTAACTGACCATTCATTATAATCGAACACGTAACTTCTAGTGCTGCGTCCTTATACCACTGAGCTAAGTAAAATTGTCTAGCGTTTAATAGAGCCGGGTCGTCCTTACAACCAACAGCAAGGTAATCAAGAAGAAGACATTCGAGGATCTCAGTTCTACGCTCCTCCTTTTCAAGCTCAGTTGTTCCCTCCTTAAAGTAGAGATTTCTTTTTACTTTTTGAAATGCTTCCCATGTTCTCTGGCAATATCATCATACAAACACCAGCCAAGGCAGTAGCGTTGATTTAACAGAAAGTGTTGATTATCTTTATTACTAATTCTCCTTCATTCATTTAGAAGCATCTCCAGGATGGAAATTTGGTAAACGCTGTTTTTACGAGTGTCATCCCCCCCCCCCAGTAAAAATATTTTTATAAAATGCCAATGTTTTTACTTATTCTTTTCTCAGGGTGGAGGGGATAAAGCAATATTCTATCTTCTACCCCGTGGGGATCTAATACAGCCGGATCTTTTCGTCCTGCAGTAAGGTAATCAAGAGTGGAGCACCCGGGAATCTTAGTTTTACGCGTTAAAGGAAATTGGAATTTATGAGAAGGTGCAAAGAAGGAAGCTTTGAAGAGGTATGGATGGAGCAGCGTGTACAGCTGCATCGGCTGCTCGGGTGGCTTGGTACTGCAGTGACTGGTTAGAAAAAGTAGCAGGGGCATAAATAAATAAAACAAATGAATAGAATTCATCTGATTTATTATAGAAATGACAAACAAATATAAATAAACAATGCAAAATATAAATAAATTAAAATCCTCATAAGTTAAAGTCAATAAACGAAAGCATAAAGGATAGTGGACCCAGGTAGACCTAAAGGAAAAGCAGGACTTCCTCGAAAACTGTGCCAAGAGTCCATAAAGGAAATTTAAAAGAGGTATGATCTTCGAGGTAAGGAGTAAAACTCCTTACCATAATAATTAGTTAGAGGAAGTTGTACTGACCTCAGATGGCTTGGGGCTCCGCTGAGTTGTTAGTAGTACAACAAATAAAAGTTCGATTCGCTGAGGCCCTTACACAGTTTACATTAACTTTACGTAGTTGGGTTTAATCAAAGCAAAAATAAAAAGTAAATATATGATAATAATCCTTTACCATTTTTTTTTCCTTTTTTAGCAAAGGGTCTATATTTCAAATCAAGAATGTGTAACATTCTATTTCATAATTAGAATTTTCACTCAACATAAGGATTTAAATTCTTTTCGTATTTCTTTTAACGCTCACATACGGTAAATTTCTCTGGTCCAAGTTGGAATCAACCTTTCACCTTTCAGTCATTATAGCCCAAGAAAGAGGGATCCATACTAAATTTATCAGTCAACTGAAACTTCAAACACAATTCGAAAGCTAAATTCTTCAATAAAATTAAAAGCTCAACTTAAAAAAAGAACACCACAGGACAACAAAGAGAACTCCTGTATTTTACGCATACCTTTAAATACTTCAAGACGTCATTCTCCGACTCTTCCCAGTCAGTGATGGCGTCTTTGATTATGTCATCAATGAGATCATTCTTCTTATGAGATGTGACAGCGTCTTTTCGTAGTTTGGCAGCAACAACACCCAAATAATCCAAAGAGGCAACACGCAGACTCATTTCAACAGTTTTTGTCACGAAATTGTTGACCTAAAAAATAGGCACTCTAAACTACCAAATTGTAATTGAAACAAAAATATATTAGAAGTTTTTTTAGAAAATATTTACTATCAAATTATATATAGATACACTGATATTGTATCCATATTTTTTTTTTTGTTTTACATATTTTACAGGTAAACCCATTAACTCCCTTCTGAGGCACCATTTGTCAAACGGCGAGGCAATACAAAATACAATATTGGACTTGAGCGTCTGTCAGGCTAGCAGACATACAGTCGGCCATAAGATAGGCACGTAAAACTGCTACTCGTTTAATTACCTAAAATAAAATTACCACGACAGACATTATAACTTTTTCACCCCTAAAACTTTTATTAATTTTACCTTATGACAGTGAAGGTTTTAGGGGGAGGGGACAGAGGGGGTATTAACCCCGGCATAAATGTCAAATAAATAAACTAATGGTTATAATCATTTTGCAATTTAAAAATATTTTTACAAAGCGCGCAGTTAATATATGAAACTAAATAATAAATTATTAATTAATTAAGAAACTTAAAAATAAATTCAAACATTAAATAAATTGAATTATCATTAAATTAACATAATGATAATTGAAAAATAAATCATCAATTAATTAAGAAAATAAAAATAAATAAAAAATTATTAGACAATTAAGTTAATCAAATTATTTGATTTTTTTTGGTTTGATGGATTGATGATGGGAGGTACCAAATGATTTTTTATTTGATTTCTTTTGTCGTTTCTTGTTTTGTTTTTGGTGTTTAGATATCGTTATCTTTCTCAAGTTGATTTATATATAGGCCTAGTGGGGCAATTATTTAACTAAAAAAGCTTTGCTTCAGGTTGTAATGTTTATTGTTAATGAATAAACGCTTTCTTTCTTCAAAAATAATAATAATAATCATAATTAAATTAAGATAATAATTATTAAGAAATAAATTATCAATTCATTAATAAATTGAAGATAATTTTGTTAATAAATGACAATTTTGTTAAAATTTGGTTTGAAAATTTAATGGGGTGCTAATCAAGATTTGGCCATGGCGCAAGATAGGCCAGAATCATCACTGTCATATGTGCTCGACTTAAACTAAAAGATGTTCAACATATCTATACAGTTAAGATTTATTGTCCAAGAGACTAATAACATATCGGCTATTCTTCATTAATACTCCTTAATGAAGCTGTGGAGTGTTCATGTGAGTCAACGTGGAGTGGGCTCCATAATACGTCTGAAATATCATTACAGAAATTCAATAAAACGTTTTACCTCTTATTGTTCCTGTTGGATTAATTGGATACGCTCATGCATAATCTCTATGACCTTTTGGCAGCTGAGACCGACCTCCGAAGATCGACCAAGCAGAGATCAATCCATTTTTGCCACCAAAAGGTTGCGTTTTACCGCGTTCTTTTATCGAAGATATTTTTTTAATCAGGCAGCTTTTCGCAGTTTCTTTGTTTCAGTGCTTAGTTTTCTTATTATTGGTTTCTTAGTCTGCCTCTTAGTTTAGTTTTCTTCTTAGTTTAATTTTCCTCTTAGTTAATTTTCTTCTTATTCATTTTTCTTCCTTCTTCTTATTTTAGTTTTCTTCTTAATGTAATTTTGTTCTTATTCGTTTCTTTGTTTAGCCTTTTGTTTCACTGTCATTTTACTGAAACAATCAAACAATTCTCAAAATTCTTCGAATTTATTCTTACTATGTTTATCAAGCTACTAGTTTCACATATAAATATTTCAATAATGTACTTTCCTCTTCTTTTGAAAAATGTGTTTTCCATCGATAGTGATCTCCATAGTCATGATACATGAGGAGCATCGAATCCAACATCCACCATGACTGCAGCAGTAGCTGCAACCTAGTGAAGATCAAATCTACCATGGCGAAAAATCATGTGCTATAAAAAAAAACTTTCAAGTGAGAAAAAGTTGTCATTTGCAGCTGATTTAGGAATAATAACAACGATTTCGATTAATAGCAATAGTAAAATTTTGTTGCGAACATGTATTTATCGGAATTCCGAGAAAAAAGCCTGAAATCCCTCAAAAATAACGTCGGATCGAAACAAATAGTACGCCATCAGAAATAGAAACGCCATGGCGAAATACTGCACAGAAAACTTGGTCGCTTCTTCGCATTGGTGGTACTAATGTTTCATTTTTATTTTTACCCTTTTTTTCACCGCTAGCGAGGCATTGTAGCATCATGTTTTGTAAAGGTCTTCTTTTTTCACCGCTAGCAGGACATCAGAACGTCAAAGGGAGATATTTAAAAACTCATTTGAAAGGAAATTACTATAAATGCATCTTTTTGTAAGTTCCAAAACATACGACAAAAACAAAAATAATTCATATAGAAGATGAGGTCATGTTGGGTATAATGTAATAATGGAGTTAGAAATATGACTAGAGCTTCTTTTGTAATTGGAGATTTGCCCCTGTGTATGGGATACAACTCCAGTTGAAATAAAAAATTCAATTCATCTGGCATCCTTCAAGACTACAGATTATTTTAAAAAGTTAAAGGAAACCGTCTTTAGAAAATATCCCATTAACTTCTCATAATTTCTTTGATTGACAAGCAGTGTGGTCTTAGTCATTATTGACTTGAATTTCTTAGGAACTGACTTGTACTTACTAGGAGTTGACCAAGAAGACTCAATAAAAGTTCGGAAGAGGGCCATTCCGGTTTGTTAACAGTAACAAGCAAATCTTGAACAAAATTTTCAAAGAGAGGTCGATAGTCGATTTCCTCGCTTTTTGAGGCACATTTCCCCAGGAACGCAGACAGGAAATTGGCAGCTGTTGCTATCGCCATTTCACACTTCTTGCATATATACGATTCTTTGTCAACCTAGAAATTAGTCGAAATTAGATATTTTGTCCCAATGAGAAGAGGAAAACGCATTCCCTTTAGAGGAAAACACGTGAAACAATAATGGAGGAAACACAAGAACACTTGACTTGGGTTTAAAAGGGGAATCCATACGTGCAACTGCATCACAGCGTCACCCTACAGGATTAGGAAGATTTAAAATTTTAAACTTGAACTCAAGGTCTTTTATTTGGAGCCAACCATAAATTCTCTGAAAGCCAACAAGTTCTTTCCATTTTCTAAAAGCCAACAAATTCTATTAATTTTCTAAACGTCAACAAATGCTTTTCTTTTTCTAATTAAAAATAGAATACTATGCCTGTTATGTAAATTAGTTAAAAATAACATTTATGATTTTTCTGGATAATTCTACATGGCATTGGTTACCCTGAAGAATATATAAAAATGAGAACAAGCGTAACTATAACTTAAAAATTTTGGGATTTCAATTGAAGGTCTGTTTGTTAAAAACCAACCAGAAATTTTCTGAAAATATATATATATTTTTTTTCCTAACTGTTTGGAATTAATTGAGTGTCTTACCATAACTTGTAGAGTTTGAGTAAGAGATCTGAATAAATGAAGTGTTTCCAAACAATTTGTCCCTGAAGAGCAAAGTTGTGGGGCAAATCTGAGGCCCTGACGCCCCACAAAACTCAGAACTTGCTAATTTTAAACAGAAATATTCACTAAACGTGAAATCAAAAAAGAAGTAACACACAATGCTTGTCACATAATTCCTGTTGTTTTTCGAATTTGGATCAGTCATACTTCGATACTTCGATACTTGCTAATGTACCAACTTCGAGACGTTCACGTTGGTGACGTCTATGATTTTTCAGGGTAATGCTAGGGCATCGGTTCTTTTTCTCATAGATGAACTTGAGTTGCATTTCCTATGAAATAAAGCGTTTCAAAAACAATTTGTCCCTGAAGAGTAAAGTTGTCGAGGAAATCTAGGCCCTGATGTCCCAAAAAATTCAGAGCTCGTTAATTTGGAATTTGAAAACAAGTTTCACAAAACGTGAAGTTGAAAAAATAAAAATAAAGTTCGAATTGTTTTTCGGGTTTATGCTAGATAAAAAGATACTTTCTAATGTGCCTACTGCCCCATCCCCCTCTATTTTTGCACAGCAAATCCACTTCCCCACTGTTCCAGATCAGGTTCAATCTTTAAATTTCAGACCAAAAATATTTTTGGCGAAAACTTACTTCGAAGCTCAAAAGGTATTAGCTGTAAAAATTCCTCGCATTCAGTCATTAAGTCTCAGGACTAAGATAAAGTCGAACGCACGCTTTTTAGCGGTTTAGCAAGCTTTCACAATCCTTCAGACAACCTTCTTACTACGTTTTTTCTTGCTTTGAACTTCCTCCCCTTCCTTCCTTATTCACTTTTAACGAACGAGCTCTACAAAAATAAAGTTAAAATATTATTCTTGATTTGCCTCAAGGCTCGCTTTCCGATTCTTTATTCCTCTCACTATCTCCTTTTAGCTGTTTTAGCTCTTTCTATTCTGCCACCCTGCTTTGAGCATCTCTTCTTGCTTACTTCTTACTTTCTTTTAACTTCCACCCTTTCCTTGTTTCTTTATTCTTTTTACTATCCCTTTTAGGAAAAATTAAGCAAGAAAACGGAAAAACAGTGTGGTCTAAGAAATTATTTATCCCTTTTAGCTGTTACCATTATTCCGCCTCACTTTCAACAACCCTTTTTATTAGGTTCACTTTCTTTTAACTTCCTCCCTTTCCTTTTTGGTTCTCTTTCTAGGAAAATCTTTCAGTTGATTTGGCCACGAACTCAATTTCGTCTTCTTTTTTCTTCTCACTATCCCCATTTAGTTGTTTCTATTTTGCCCCCACATATCAGAAAACCCTTCTCATAACTTTTTTTTCGCTTAGCTTCCTCGTTTTCCTCGTTTGTTTTATTGTCAAGGCAGAGCATTATAAAAAGAAACATTAATTTTGATTTGCCTCTAGGCTCACCTTTCTTTTTTTCTTTTTTTCTCATTATCCCCTTTTAGCTATTTCTAATTTGTCACTTCACTTTCAACAACCTTTTGCACGAGGTTCAGGCTTTCTTTTAGCTTCTTCTCTTTCCTTGTTTGCTTTAATTTCAAGGTAGAGCATTATAAAAAGAAACATTGATTTTGATTTGCTTCTAGGCTCACTTTTCTCTTTTTCGTTTTTCTCATTATCCCCTGTTAGCTATTTCTAATATGTCGCTTCACTTTCAACAGCCTTTTGTATGAGGTTCAGGCTTTCTTTTAGCCTCCTCGCTTTCTTTCTTAATTTTATTTTCAATGAAGTTGTAGCTATTAAAAAAAAAAAATAATAATAAAAACTTAAAATATTACTTTTGATTTTCCTCTAGGCTCACTTTCCTCGTCCTTTTTCTTCTCACTATCCCCTTTCGGTGCTAACCAATCTGGAAGGACAACTACACACTGGATCAACTGCAATACCAACGCTGTCAACATTTGAACGTTTTCGTCTGCAGAAACACGAAAAGTTCGTAAACTTCGTTTGGACGACGGAAGACGAGCGATCGAGGCTAAGATATCGTCAAGAACTAAACGTCGATGCATTTCATACCGCGAAAATAACTGAAATGACAATGCATAAGAAAAAACATAAATCTATGTACAGTAAGACCTTCAAGTTCTAAAACTTCCTGGGTGAAGGCTAAACAAGTATAAACGGGAGGTTTATTTGTAACTTAATTTAACCTTTATGAAATTGAAAGTAGATACGGATACAATTTAAATAATTTCTAAATATCATTTTGACATTAGTTTGCTTTTTACATGTTATTTTGTAATTTTATTTTCCAATTTTCCACTTGATATTTAGTTTTGACATGTAATCGATGAACTGGTTATTTTTTAACATTAGTTCGGGATGTAACATGTAATGACATGTAAAGCACTAGCGATGACTTACATCAAATTAATGTGTCTCTTTTTTCTTTTTTTTTAAATATACTAAACTTGACCTCAGTATAGGGCAATAGTAAAGTTCAATTAGTCCTTAAAAAAAACGTTATTTACAAATCTATAACCAACTGTATTTCCATGACCTGAAATGAATTCGCACAAAAAATGGAGATTTATTTATCTATTGTTGAAAACGTTATTGCAGAAAAGTTAATGGAATTAGAGCACAAAAACTAAAAATAAAAGCACTGAATCTCTTTAATGAAGAAATAGCTATGGGCAGCTTTTGTTTCACAATTTTGTATCACATTTTTATACTTGTTATGAACTCCGAAATCCTATTTTAATCCCTATTTACATTTGAACGTCCTATTTTAAGTTTTATTTTGCTGTAGACTGAATTCCCAAGAAGCGCGGACGATATATTTTCGTCAGTTAGAAAATCTATTTTCACGAACTAACAAAAAATTGTTAGCAACAACTGGAGCGGCAGAAACTGGCCCTAGGAGGGGTTTTAAGCTATTTGCGCTATTTATTGTCTGTCTTATCATTCTACTCCTCGTAACTTACCTCTACTTCTTGTAATGATTATAAAGTCAAATATCGTCATCAGGGTAAATGCTAAACATAAAAGCAAAACAAGAAAAATGCCTGAAAATTAATATATAATTTTGAGTTAGACTGAATAACGCTAAAGTTGGCTAAGTTGGACTAAATTTCGACTGAATAGAATGAACTAAACAATAATTGCTTAATATTCATCCTTTGCCACAGAGGAAGCTAGGCTTTGTCTTTTAGAATGAATTAAGTTTCATAAATAATTTCAAATTTCTTTTGCTTTTATATTTTGAATCTGGATATATGTTATTGCCCACTATTATGTGTAGATTCTGAAAAGATTTCCAAAGAATACAAAATGTTCCTAGCGGACATTTTGAATGCTTTACACATACCATCATACACTATTTCCATTATGTACGGCTTTTGAGGAGATTTCTGAAAAACCTTGAACTGCCCGTAGCTAGTGCCACAAAATGGCGACACTGTGATTGCTGCGATGGCTTAGCTGAACAGATCATACCCCAATCTATAATATTTTAGAAAAATAATAGTTTTTTTATTATTATTATTTTATTATATATTTTATTTTTCAGGAGGGTTCAGCCACAGTATCCTCTGTGATGGAAACCAGAAAATCAGAATTTTATTGATTTTGGCCATCTTTATTTTCCTCTACAAAGAAACTAATTTCACAGAGGATGTTTCAGTTGCCTGAGTATTCTAAAATAATGATTTTTATTTGAGCTCTTAAGAAGTCAATCTGAATAAGTCTATTTGTTATGTTTTTTTTTAGATTTTAGCTTTAAAGTACTTTATCACTTTTAACTTTATGAATAGCAAATATTATTCTTTCGAAATAAGGTCAACACAAAAAAGCCAAGAATAACTGTTTTACCATTCAGTTGCGTCAATTCACAAAAACTAGGCAGATGGAAAGGGACAAAATGTCTATCAAAATCTAGAAGGCCCACTTTTCTTGTTACTTTAAACTTTATTTTAATGAAAATACAAAAAAGGCATTTTTCAATGAAAAATACCAAAAAAGGGATTGTCAAAAGCTAGGCAGGATGGGGGGATTCCAAAAGATCCCACAATTGAGCACATAAGCAACACGAAAAGACTACAATTTTTTAAGTGATTGATGAAATAAAGTCAAATCTAGAAATAAATATATGGCCTCTGAACGGCTAAAATTGAAAACGTCTATATACATGTTTCCCATTTAAGAATAATCTAGCTTCTGTGAGCTATTTACCGAGAACAGAATTTTCTTTTTTTTTTTTTTTCTTCAGATAATGGAAAGCACAATAAAAATATAAAAAGGTTTATGATTTGCAAAATCTTATAAATCCATCAATATCGCTGAAGCAAATAAAAAAAAGGGTCATAGGTAAACACAAATCCAATGTATAGGGGGAAGAGGTATGTATTAAAAGGATTTACAAGGAAAGGCTATAAATATATCCGAATACGTATTTTCATAACTGAATTTTTTTCTATAGTAAGAATGACTATTGGAAAACCCTGTTCCTAACAATGCGGACAAAGAGTAAAGCTTAGAATAGATTGGGGCTAAGGAGGAATGCGTAGATGTGTTGGCCACAGACAGCTTGGGGCTTTTAGTGGTGGTATATTTCTAATAGTTCTAGATGATCATTCATAATGATATTGGGAGGCATCATCATCCTAATTTCTCCTCCCTTTATAAAAATAAATATTAACAATAATTTAACGCAAAAAAAAAAAAAAAAAACAGGCGCAAGCCTCTTAAAAATCTCTAAGAAATGAGAAACTAGAAAACATTCCAAGTCCATGAAAATTGTCAAGTTCTTTCTTAACTGAATTAACATAAGTTATCAATTATAGAAGAGGACAGACTATTCCTCTTGCTGATGACCCGGTTGGAGAAGGCCCATCTTCTGGTGCCCTTGAAGAAGCGTCTACCTTGCAGTTTAAAATGATGGCTATGTAGACTTAATGTACTGAACAGTAGAATGTCGATGGATACATTTTTATCATAAAAGGTTCCTTTGCAGATCTTGTAAGTTTCAATCATGTCGCCACGACAAAATTATTAAATCAAGGTCAGTAATTGAAGCTTCTGAGGCCGTTCTTCACAATGGAGGTGAGAAAGTTAAGCAGAATTTTGGCATTCTACGATATACGCGTTCAACCGAGTCAGCGTCCTTATAACAGCAAGGCTGATGGCACAATGTCCATACTCCAGGATTGGTCTTAACGATGCCTTGTAGAGTCTACATAGTATTTCCTCGTCGAGAAACTTGAATGATCTACGGGGGATTCTAACTAGAGTTAAAACCTTCTTAATGATTACCATACTGCTGCTCAAGAAACTCAGCTTGGCATCAACAATTAAGCCCAAGTCACACTCTTAAAAGCTAGGCGTAAGTTTCTCCAAAGAGTTTTTAAGTTACGTTTACTCTTGCAGGGCCTATTTGAATGTGGCATTAATTTTCATCAACCAAGTTGCCATCCACTCTCAACTTTCTCCAGGTCCTTCTGTAGATTACTCTAATTTTCCGGTATGGAAATAACCCAAAATAGCTTTCTGTTATCCCCTCCCCCAAAGTTCCAAGGGGTTAGCACGCAGTTATGTGTCTACATTTGTCAGTGTTTTGTCCGCACATTCTTTGTCCCCCCCCCCACCCAAAATCCTAGCTTCGCCCCTGCCCCCACGCTTTACTCTTAAAACTATAAACAGCTTATGTCACAATTTTGTTTCAATATGGAAAACATATTCCACCAAGAAAAATATAGAAAACAGGAAAAAAGTTACCCGAAGTAGATCTACTATATAATTAGAGAAAAAAGTATCATAGAAAAAAAATGAGCATTAAACGGTAAAATGATAGTACATACCGTGGTTACTAATCTCAGCGCCGCGAGTTGAAGCTCAGAGACATTTTCAACAAAGAAGGGTGCCACTCCCATCACAGATAATTGTAATACTGCTGTATCAGTAAGTGTTTGAATATTTAAAAGTTCAGATAGCATCACAACAATGTCACAAGACTTATTATACAGCACTATAACAGACTTGTCCCGCACTTCACGAGCGTGCGCTCGCTTCTTCTTTGCACTCCCCAAGAAAGATTCTGAAAAAATAAAATATGCTTATCAGTAGCTATAGTAGTCACTAAAATATCAAGGTCATTGGAAATGATATCGCATTTTTTGAATAAGTCAAACGTAAATTTACTCAACACGCGTTACCTGCGATCTGAAAAGAAAGTTCAACCATTCAACCCAGAATTCACCCAACCCCGAACCCCCCCCCCCCCCTGCGAAAAAATCCTTCGTGGAAAATAACCTCCACCCCCGCAGGGCGAAAAATTCTCCGGCCCAGTGGAAAATTCTCCCTAGAAAAATTTTACCCACAGGTGAAATAACGATCGTATTTCCAAATTTAAAAACATTTGAAAAAATAAGTTAGCATTATTAACCTACTCGTCGGGCATTGTTGGACGATTAATATGCTGAAAATGTGAATAATTTGAACGGAAGCAATTGTCAAGAATTTGGGGCTAGGGGGTCTCACATTTCAGTCAGTGCGAAAAGCATTAAGAAGGCCTTTAGGGGGGGGGGAATTAAACCTAAACCCTTCGCAAGAGTGTACTCAACAACTTCTTAAAAATTCCTCGCAATCAGATGAATAGTGGTAGTAATGCATACAGGACACACATTAGGATAAACACATTCGAATATATATATATATATATATATATATATATATATATATATATATATATATATATATATATATATATATATATATATATATATATATATATATATATATATATATATATATATATATATATATATATATATATATATATATATATATATATATTATTAGAGAAAATTTGGAATTTAATTTTTCAAGAAACATAACTCCATATGCTGCTATGAGTTTCGCATCCTGAAAAGAGGGTTTGACTTTAGGATTGACTAGATTTTAGACATGGCTTTAGATTTGACACTTAAATTTGGCTTTGGTATTGGCAGGTAGAATTGTGAAATAGCAAATGATGTTGCAGAAAAGAGAGTCAGGATAATGGCAAGGAATACCAATGAAACGGCTTTAAGCTTTCTAGAACAGAAAGGGTTTTGTATCAAAACTCACGAATCAAAGATTAGGAGGAAAGTAGGAAGAATAACTGTAATCGCATATTTGAAAGTTGTCGAAAATGGCTCACAAACTTAACAAATATATGTTACGAAAGTACAAACAAGTGAGTGAGTTGAGGAAAACAAATTAAAAACTGAAACGCCTCTCAATTGAAGGAATTCAATTTAATTATTAAATGTACTATCAAGCGTTAAAAGCGTGACTAAAACAAACTCTAAGGGAAAATTAAAATACGTTTTTTCCGAAACAATCACATCTCGTAAAAAAAATACTTTACAAATTAAAGCCTAAAAGTTGCATACACGTTTTCTTTTTCTTTAAGCTTTTTTTATAAATAGAGGGAATTCTAAACTTTACAACAACAATTTTAATTATTGAATAAATAAAACGAATATAAATAAAAATAAATATAATAAATAAATAATATTAATAATAAACCATTTGAATAGAACCAATATAATAATCAATATGATACCTTTGGTTTTCCTCTCTTCGGCATAAACTGGGTCATAGGACGGAAAAATCGTATTGGTTATCTGCCATTTTGCAAAAGAGATTATCCTATCGATGCACTCTTCCTGATAAACTTTTTTAGACATCTTAGACGAGGTCATAATATACAAACAGGTCAAACTAGCATCAGCTGCTCGGTGAATTCGCTCAAACGCTAGATCGGCCCATAGCTGACGCTCATCTTCGTCCTCATCCTAAAACGAGACGCAAGACCGTTTATAAAATTTTGGGATGGAGAGGAGCGTGCGTAGCAGTTTTGGCCTCAGGAGGTTTGGTGCTGCAGTGAGTTATTATCGTAAGATCCTAATAAAAGACGGTAGTACTTCTATCTTTTTATAAAAGAAGGTAATACTGGGTTCCAACAAAAGTAGAAATTCGGTTCGGCAGCAGGATTTTACGTCGGCCGATAAGAAAGAAACATTTTTTGCGGACAGCAATCTAAGGCAGTAGCAGTTTTGTATCTTGAATATTCATATTAACCCTTATACTATGAACAGGATTGCCAAAACCTTTGCCGGACCAAAGTGTCAAAATTAGCAAATATTAGTGTCCCTCCAAAAAAACTTGAGGCTCTAAAAATACTGCTGATAAGACATTATCTCAATCTATACGAACAATTATAACATTTTGTGCAAAAAATATGTGATCTTAATTCCATAACTAGATAGAGCACGTGCGTAGAAGAGGCACAAAGTTCCTAATCCCTCCTCAAAATAAATAAAATTAAAAAATTTCCTCATTTTTGAAGCGCCATTTAATACGGCAATGTTTGTTATTTTGTCAGTAGTGTTGGTTCTGGCCTCTCTTGCACCCGGGGCAAAATCTTGATTAGTGCCCCCCCCCTTGTCTCCCAAAAATTTTCAGGCCAAGTTTCAACAAAATTTTCGTTTACAGTATTAACCAAAAAAAATTGCATTAACAAATTAGTTGATTTATTTAAATCTAACTTTTCTTATTTTATATGGGAAAAGATATGGGGAAATGAAAATTTCGGATTCAGTTTGCTTATACCTGCTGCCAACTGCGCCCTCTACTTTATTTTAATAAAAATAAATTACAAAAATGACAAAATGAATATAAATGTTACATTATTTATTTGAAATGTTACGCCCCGGGGCAAGTCCCCCTCCCCTCAAACCGCCTTTGTTTTTCAGCCGCCACTACTACCCCTAACCAAAATAAATCCCTGCGTAGGGAAGTATATTCATTATACATGTAAACAACTTAGGACGTTAAGCAAAGTTTATTGATGTACTCTTATATGTAACTGAAATACATAAATCTAAACTGAATCATAACTGTATTATGTGTTATTATTATTGCAGTAATATTATAAATTATAATCACTATTTTCAATTTAATATACTATTTATCATATTATATTATGTTTTATATTACAGATTTATAATACATTATTTACTATGTTTTATATTATTTATTAATCACTTAGTTAATAATATTATTATTATAATAATAACACATTGTTCTTATACATTAGTAAATTATTAAAAAAGATAAATAAATAATTCATTTAGTTTACCTAAGCTACCTAAGGAACATTTATCCTTGTCTACCTGCCTAGTCGACCTAATAGAACACTTAAACAGTATACTTAATATAAAAAATTTGGGTGTTTAGTCTTAAGAGACTCAGGTAAAGTAAATAATTAATGAAGTCTTTTATTATTACGTTTTAAGTGGTCTACGTGATTTATTATTTCCCCATTTCATATTGTCCTTGTTTCCTAACTCAAACAAGCAGATTCCATTTTCACTGTCCTTGGTATTCCTTAATAAGACGCATATCACCCTGGAGATGTGCACCTTTTGAGCTTAGTGTAATGGTGAATCCTTTCCCTCACAGAAAGGTTGTAACTGAGTTTATTTTCCTTCCCGTTTTTTGTTGATTTCTGAATATGGCAACTACAAATCTTTAAGCAAAACTGCAGTACACTTTAGGATCATTTCAAATAATCTTTTTTTTGTAATTCATTTATTATTTTTATCAGAGCTACGAAAAAAAACTAACATTATTGTTTTTATAAACTAACTATAATTTATGAAATTTTTAGTCTTATTCATATTATTTTATATTAGTATTATTAAGGCTACAAAAAATAGAAAAAAGAAATCTTACTGGATCTGCAATTGGTGAAATTTTGCAACCATCTCGAATGTTCCTTTCCAGTATAGTCATGAGCTTGACTAGACGACCACTGGAAACAACATGTGTTGCATTCATGCTTTTCAACTTAGCAGCCTCTGAACACAAATCAGTCAATTGGGACTTGGACAGTAGAGCCTCAGCTGGAACTTGTGCATCATCTTCTGCCATTCAAAAATAAAATATCAAAAACAAATATAGAAATAAAAGAAAGGGAAACTATAAAATACAGGGAAACAATGGGAAAAAAGGAAATAGGGAAGCAATAAAAAGAAAGGATAAATAATTTCCTCGAAGAGAAGTAAAACCAAAGCATGTTTAAAGTACTAAGGACATCAAAATCAAAACATTTTTTGCCCCTTGGATCCTATTTATGAATGTAAATCGCGATTTTCTTAAGTTTTTCTTTTATGTATTTCAAAATTTTGAATATTTTAGGGCAGTGCCATGTTTTTGTCAGAATTGCCATACTGTGAACCGGGAACCGTGAAAATAAATAAGCGAAGCTAATTAGTTAAATTTGATAATGATTTTCATACATAGAAATTCAGACATGAACAATTTTCTAAAGACAACTATTCCTTCAAAGGGTATAGACAACTATACCTCCAAAGCTAAACGAAAGAAGAAAAAAACATCAAGGCCACAAAAATTAAAGAAGTAAAACAGATCAAAGCCATGAAAACAAAGCAGAAGTATCAAACAATTTAGCCACAAAAATAAGGCTGGAAAAAGTAAAAGTATATTGAAGTAAGGAAAACGAAAAAAAGTAATACATATCCAAGACACAAAAATAAAGCTGAAAAGTGTAAAAATAAAAAAGATTGTCTGTCTTCCGAACGTGAAATCTATGTCTTCCATATATTCAAAAAAAAAGTAAAAACAGATATCGAGGCCACTAAATAAGAGAATTGAAAAAAAGATCAAAGCCACAAAAATAAAGCTGAAAGAAGATAAACTAATAAAGGCACAAAAATAAAGCTGCCAAAAAAAAAAATCAAAGCTACAAGAATAAAAAAAAGTAAAAAATACCAAATCCACAGAAACAAAGGGAAAAAGAAGCAAAAAAATTAAGAAATACAACTATACCTTCTTTCATTGCTTTGAAATCTATGTCTTCCATAGATTCAAAAACAGCATCAAGGGCTCGGCTAAATTTTTGGAACGTTCCAGTTTCCATAAGCTCCTCACTAGTCAAAGCCTGCTCAGCCGATGCAGGTGCTTCTCGGGATTTGCGCATGCGCCTTCGAACGCTAAGAGATTCGTCTTCTGAATGGTCATCTTTTTCGTCTATAGACTTCTTATGTCTTTTTTGTGGACTTGATTCAACACTCTCTTCTCGTCTTCTTTTCCTCTCTTCTCGATCTAAAGAGAGGAACTATGTTAAATAATTGTGCAAATAATTGTCACTTATCGCTAAAAAGAGTAGGCTAATCTTCTTTTTAACATACATTGACATTATATGACAGAAGATGCAAAAGGAATCATGGGATCAAGGGAGAGGAGATTCCACTTATCTGTCACTCCTAAGATCAATCCAAAGCCCCCCCCCCCCAAGGGTATGGGTAACTTAAAAGAGTGGGTACTGGCCCTTATATAAAAAAAATAACACCATCTAGTGTTTATATATATATATATATATATATATATATATATATATATATATATATATATATATATATATATATATATATATATATATATATATATATATATATATATATATATATATATATATATATATATATATATATATATATATATATATATATATATATATATATACTGACGTTTAGTATAAATATACAGTTTTCGCAATCACCCATCGCGCAGTTTATTCGCTTCAATCCAAACTGAAAGCCAAAACTTAGCAGAAAAGCAAGCATTTCGCAAATTATAATTAGTTGACCAGCCGGGCTCTTCAGTTCCAACTTTTACTCGCCTAATAGGTACTGCCGATTTTTCTGCTCGGGCATCAGTAAGTTCACCACAATAAATATTAAGCCTAGCTCGAGAATCATGCATATTCTTTCTTGAACTCTGCATCAACAAATGAAACGGTATAGAAAATTTCGCGAGAACATCATTGTACGTCTTCTGGAAAAGGGATCATAAACTGCGGGGATCACGTGGAACGGGGACTGACGCTCCCCTTGTTTATTGGGTTTCATCCCGTGATGCTGCCAGATAGACTAGTACAGAATGATAAGCTGAACTTTGCCTTAAAGGCAAAATAAAAAAAAAATGCCAACACCGATATCATTAAAACTGGTTGCGATTTTTTCGCAGAAGGTATGGTAAACGAAGCGAAAAAAAATTATTTGGTCTATGACAAGGTATGCTACTCGGCAAACCGAGAGGCAGAAAGTTGCTGACACTTTTACGGACATTTGGAATGTTCTTGACTATTGTGATAAGAATTCAGCAGCCCTTCCAAAGTTCGTTATATATGAACCAGACGAAGTCCCTACAATTGTTGGTGAGGCAAGCGCTACGCTAACCCGAAAGGTAGACGATTTATGCCTAGCATTCAAGAACTTTATGTCTACGAATAAAGCGCGGAGCCTATGCTGTCCCTCGACGAGTAGAGTCCCGGGCCTTTTTAATCCAGTAGCTATCAATCCCCGGCCATCTTCTGCCGTTGATCTCAAAATACCAAAATCTCTCGATAACCCCAATGCTCGTAAGCAGTTTATGGACAGCGTTTGTCTCGACTCAGCGGAAATAAGTGAGCCAAGAAAGTTGAAACAGGACTAGGAGCTGTGCGTCAAATCTAAATCAAAATCTACTGAGAAAATTGTGGAGAAAATGAAAGCTAGTAAGCCTGAGGTTGCTGCCATGCTCAAAGAGAAACTGTTTATTGCCGTCCTGAAGCAGGTTCCACCTAACGTGACTCACACTGATGTAGAATCCCTTGTTCCAAGTGCATCAAGGGCAATAGAAATCGGTAACTTTGAGCGTTCAAATTGATCGATATAATTCATCTGTCAAGACCCACCCATGGTCCAATGTTTTACAGCAGTAGTCGGCATCTGTTTATGATTGTTTTGTATGTGTCAGATGAATTTGTTTGTGTCAGATGAATGTCTCATGCTTTATTTTGTTTTGTTTTTCTTTTTTGTGCTCCATCTGTTTTTCCACTGATGGGCATAAAATACATTCATTCATATATGTATATAAATATATTATATATTATATATTATATATATATATATATATATATATATATATATATATATATATATATATATATATATATATATATATATATATATATATATATATATATATATATATATATATATATATATATATATATATATATATATATATATATATATATATATATATATATATATATATATATATATATATATATATATATATATATATATATATATATATATATATATATATATATATATATATATATATATATATATATATATATATATATATATATATATATATATATATATATATATATATATATATATATATATATATATATATATATATATATATATATATATATATATATATATATATATATATATATATATATACAGAGTCCCGTGTTCATATGGGAAGTGTTTCATTGACAGGACCCGTCAAAAGCTGGGGGAACGACATCATGAACACAAGATTTCAATAGGTAAATCCTTGACTTCTGGAAATAAAAATAAAAATTACAATTTTGATTCTGCTTTGGCCCTCCAAGTTTTTGAAAATCCAGATCATTTAGTTCTTATTGAGGAGGCAACTTTAATATCCACATCTAATGGCTTACCACAATCTTTTAGAGTGGCAATTGAGATTAAAAAAGTATAAAAATAGAGACCTTGCTATAAATAGAGATGCTAGAGATATTTCCATAAGCCCAATTTACAATAACTTAATATAAAAACATCAAATAACATTTCACCTCAGTTTAAAGTAAAACCACCTGTCCGCATTTTTAATGAAAATCTAGTCTGTACACAAGCTAAAGGTATTTCTAAGCAAAGAATTTTTGCACAATCCAATTGGTAAATGATTTTTCATTTATCCTGCACTGTTTCACTTAGTGTGAATTCTGCTCTTGTGGGGTTTACTTCAAAAGGTTAGATTTTGTTTTGATTTATTTAGTTTTTTATTATTTTGTCTGAACACTGAAGACGACTTGGCGGAGGTCCTTGTCGAAATATCTGCTTATTTTCGTTTCATATTTTTCAACTGGCTGACACTACCCTCGGTTTTCTCGGACATATGATTTTATTTTATTTTTTATTATTTTTTCTTCTTTGCTTCATAAATCATTTATAGCCAGTGTGGTCTTAGGATGTATTCACGTCAAGCTATTCCATTTTTAACATCTTCACGGCACCCCCCATCTTTACTAATAGTACTACCAAGGTAAGTGAAGCTGTCTACTTGATCAATCTTTTCGTTACCCAACGTCACCTTTTCCTCTTCACTTATTCCTAGCTTTAGCGGCTTAGTCTTCTTAACATTAGTTTTCAAACCTATTCTATTACCTTAAACTCGCAAAACTTCTAAAAGCCATTCATTTTTCCCACACTTTCATCTAGGATGCTTAAATCATCAGCCTAACCTAAGTCCAGCAAAATTTTCCTTCCCCATTTGAGTCTGTGTTCTCCCATTGCATTTCCCGTGCTCCTTAAGAAAAAGTTCGTCAAATGATCCATATAAATGGGGATAGAACCCTGCTTAACTCCTCATTTGATACGAAACCAGCTAATAGCCTAATTTCCTACCTTTAATGTATGTTCACTTTGATGTATTTGTCTGGTATACCATAGGTATATCAGACAAATAGAGCTTTAGCAAAGACAAAGAGCTTTAGCGAAGGATAAGACATTCGCTAAAGCTCTTCTATCAGCTGAATCAGTTCAAAATCTATAAAACTGAGGACTAAAGGTGTTTGATGACTCAGGTACTTCTCAATTATTAACCAAAAAGTGAAAATTTGAACGACACGTCCTCTACACTTCCTAAAACCGCACTCTTCTTCTCTTAAAACCTTGTCCTCACCATTTTTAAATCTAAAAAGTATCACCATACTAAGTAATTTGCTACTTATAGAAACCAAGCTAATTCCTCTATACTCACTCTGATCACATTCCTTAAACAGGAGTTAGTTAGGGTTTTCCTAAAATCGCTAGGTACTTCAACTTTTTCAAAAACCCTGTTCATAATCTTCAATGACTTATTTCTAACCTCATAAACATATTTAAGAAACTCATTTACTAAACTATCAGCACCTGAGGCCTAATTGTTTTTTAATCTTTTAGTACTGTCACTAACTTTTTCATTTGCCCCTATATCTTTCCCTGCAACTCTATCCCAGTTGAGCAGATTCTCAAAATGTTCTGCCCATTTCTCTTCAACTCTTTCCTTGTCACTAATTGTGGCCCTTTTCCTATTTTCAACTGAGACAAGTCCAAATTGACTATTCCCTCTCAATTTATTGACATGCCAGTACAATATTTTACTATTATGCCATCTAGCTGCATCTTTCAGATCCTCGGCAATTTTATCCATGGTCTCTGGTTCACACCTCCTTAGTTTATGCTTAAATGCTTTCTCCACTTTCTTTACATTCCTTTTACTCTCATATGATCTATCAATCAGATAATTCTTATAAAAACTACTTCTCCTCTCTATTAAACATAAATGATTTTCTTCTTCTATTTAACAGCAGGGCTTTTCAGTAATACTATTTAGCCCTTTTCCTTTTGCTTCACTCTGTGGGCTACAGAGCTACTGGCTTGATTGCCTCATATTTATTAGATATTATTTTTTCATTAATATTCCTAGCTGCGTTCCCGACTTTCTTTCTTAAGACACCATCGGCAACTTCATAAATTATTTTCCTAAAATTATTCTATCCATCTTCTACATTATCAAATTTTAACTCTCCAATTTAATACTCAACTGTTTCTGGAAAGTTTCTCTCAAGTTCTCATCCTGGAGTCTACCAGCGTCATAGCTTCCCGGAAGGTAGTTACCCTTCCGAATTTTCAGTTTTAAATTAACACTAGACACTACTAGATGGTGACCTTTACTTCTAAAATCAATAATAGCACTCATATATATATCCTAGTATCTTACACACAATAACACAATCAATAATACACACAATAACACAATCAATAAGGTTAGCTCACTTACCATCAAATCAATACCATATTAACTTATGGGCCATTTTATGACCAAAAACCGCATTGCTTTTAGTTGATTGTTATACCAACAAAATTGCAGCAGTCTGTAGCCATTACTGTTTTCTTTTCATACACAAAATTTACTTAGGCTAATATACCATCTGTCACAATTTTTATTGGCCTCTGCATTAAAGTCTCCTAATGAAAACACTATATTTCTACATGGGACCCTGTCTATTTGTTCTTCTAACTGTTAGAAAATTCATCTGAGTCACTACTATCTCCATCAGCAGGTTCTACAGCGGTATATATTACTATGATTGATACCCTCCACTTTTTCGTCATAAAATGAGCAATTAGCGTTCTATTATTAATACCTTCCCAACCCAAACAAGACTTAAAACACCTTCCTTATTCATCATGAGCCCTACTAAAAATAAATTCTATATCACCTGATTTCATGTTTCCTGCCCCTGGGATTTGAGTCTCTCAAACTCATATTAAGTCCAGTTCAAAGCATCTGAATTTTTCAGTCAAAATGTCGATATGATAGTTATTTGCTAATGGCACAACATTCCAAGTTGCAATTTCATATTCTTTAAATCATTGAAATTATTTTTGCCTCAGGATATGTAACAGTCCTAGAAGCAGTTCAGGACAGGGATCAACACATCTTCTCCAATCTATGCCAAAGCGCTTAAGCCAGCTTAGAATTATACAGCAAGAGGTCTCTGGGACCTCCAGTTGAATGAAGGTTTTGTGCAATCCTGGGCCCATCTTATTCACACCATGGTTTTTCCACACTTGGTGATGCTATTTATCAACAAGAGTTGTAATACTGCATAAACAATCTCACGCCAATTATCTCCAACTCATTATATATTCATGCCTACAAGTATTATGCTACTAATTTCACAGTGATCCAAGCATAAATTTGTCTTACTCTACCCCCCCATTTTTCACCTCTTGAAAAAAATCTTCTACCCCAAAAAATTTAGACTCATCTAAATATATAATAGAATGTACATACTTTCTTAGTCTCTTTTTCCTTGTCTTTCTTAGCCTATTTTACTTGTGGCGGTATTAATTTAGAGTCATACGAGTACTAAAGTTAGGTTGATATTAGAAAGGCTCAAATATACTTTTTGGGTGTCTTGAGCTAAAATAGGCCTAAGAATATTTAAAGACAAGATAAGAAAAAAACATGAAGCTGATGGGGTACCTTTGTCTCTAGACTTGTCCTTTTCTCTTTCTCTCCTTTTTCTCTCTTCTTCTCGCCCCTTGTCTTTTGATTTGAAAAACTTGCTTTCACTTTTATCTCTTTCCAAGTCCTCCCTTCCTTTAATGGATGTTCTGTGGTATTTGGGACTGTCAAATTTGATCCCATATTTTAATGCTTTTTCTGGGTCCTTGGCTGCAAATTCCTTCAGACTTTTTTGCATCAGCTTTTCATCCTAAAATTAATGCTAATCAAAATCTGAAACATCAAAACATAAGTGTAAAGACACTTATATTGACAGTTTCAATATGTTACATTTCAAGGGGGTGTGGAATGATGCACTGGCATAGAAGCGTCTCTTTCCAAGATGTATCTCATGGACCTCTCTTCTCCCCCTTCCCATCCGAATATTTGTAGTAGATACTTCAACTATAAAGATTTACTGTTTTGGACTTTATACCACCTCAAGGCTGTATCCAGGAGGGGCGTGTTTGATCCTCCCCCCCCCCCAAAAAAAATTGTCCGAGTCATAAAAAAGTAATAAAAATACATTTAACAAATTTTTGATGCGTTTTTTTTATAGTTTTGGTACCCCTACCCCCCCCCCGTCCCCCCTAAAAAAATCCTGGATAAACCCTTGTGCCATACACCTGAACTTGTACCTAGATAATTTTGAAGACCATACTGCCTTTCTATGACAGTAAATGAAAGTTCGAATAGGGAAAAATCCTTTTATTAGACAGGGATAATTCACGAAATATACAGTATTTTTGTGAATTATCACTGTTTAATAAAAGGATTTTTTCCTATACGAACTTTTATTTATGGCCTTGTACCTGAATCGGCCGTACTCCTTAAAAATAATACCCCCCCCCCCAAAAAAAAAAAAAAAAATATATATATATATATATATATATATATATATATATATATATATATATATATATATATATATATATATATATATATATATATATATATATATATATATATATATATATATATATATATATATATATATATATATATTGTTGTTTGCACCTATAGAAAGAATACATAAACTACTTTCAAACAGTTTGTGGTAACGAACTGTAGGTGAGGATATGCTGGTACAATTTATTCTGAAAAAAGAAATATAAATAAGCACCAAAAAAGGTAAATAAGGTAGAGTCTGCAAAAAATGTTCCACGAGTATCTATTTGAGCTTAATTGCCAGTTTGAACCGCACTGATTTTTTGGTTTCAGTTATATATTTCAATGACTGAATGTATTTCTATTAATTTGAATCATACTGTTGTTTTGCACTGTTGCAATCATAAAATACACATTGGGTTGTTATGACTGGAAGTTTGTAGACCACAAGATTTTAATTACAACCTTAATTTAAATAGTGCAGTTACTAGGCACTATTACGTAAGGCTATTACAGCCATTAAATACAGATGATTTGGGCTGATACAACTGTACAACATTGTAACACCCCAAGATCATACGTCATGAAATCTCTTCGGATTGATTGGTGGAAATATGTAAGAGCTATGCAGTTCATGCAAGTAACGAAATGAACTCGTCAAAACTTTCTAGTTGTGAAACTAATTTACATCAAGTAAAAACATAACATATATTAACATGGATCAAAGTTATGAATTAGGAATATCTTTTTATTGTGACAGTGAGATTTGTAAAGGCCATTACCCTGACTTCAACAATTCATATGAGGGTAATGCAGCAAATTTAGAAATCGTGGAAAATGAAATAGAAGAGGACAATCTGGAAGAATGAGAAGAAAAATCTTGGATGAAATGGAGAGAAAATTACAAAGGGCATGCTCGTCAGGTTCTGCAGCAGAAGAGAGTGACCAGTATCACAAGAAACAATACAAACAAAGGACACCCTCTCCATTTCAAGGAAGATCAGGAGCACAAGGAAGGTCTCGCAAAAGGAGGTTTGATATGGCAGAAAAGGAAGACTAAAAGAAGAAACATAGAGAAGATGGATATCTCTACAGGGATAGCTCACAGTCTTCAAGAAATAGTAGAGAAGACAGCTATGAAAGAGCTAGGAAATACAGGGCTCCAAAATCCTTCTGGAGGAGCTCATAGGTTTTACAAGACTTTTCTGTTTTAGATGCTGATATGCTTATAAGAAACAATATTTTTTCAACTTCAAAGAAATCTACAATATTGCACTTTGGAAATTCTCGTTTTCTGAATATTAAAATTACTTATTTCCTTAAGCTAGTTTTAATTTTTTGTAGGTTGATTTTTGAGAATGTTTGTCATTTATAAAAATTTTCTTTTGGCCTAGCTTTGGATACACAGAGAAAAAGAACATTTTTCACAATCTTTTCTGGAACAGAAAATGTAATTTTAGCTTAAGATAAATTTATGTAGCCTATTCTTAGTCATATTCAAATTTTTTGCATATATGTATTCTTATCTTAAACTACCTAATAGCTCTTTTCAAAGCTAACAGACTCAGACTAATGCTTGGAACTTGCAGAAAATACTCTTCTTTTAAATTCAGATTAAATGAACCCTTTCCCAGTTTTTTAGGATTACCAGTTCAATACAATCATCCCTGAAGGGGAAAAAACAACAAACTAGTAGCAGCTATTTTTTTGCTCAACTAGTAGCATTTCTAATACAAACTTGATTAGATCATGTGGCTACCTAAAGTCTTACAATTCTTATAAAAACTATAAAAAATATAAATATTATTGAAATCAGGAATCATATTAGAATTGAGACATTCAGTTGAATTGAATCTGTCTCCTCTTGTATTCTAATTTATAATTTCCAATACAATTAGTTTATACTTGAAATCAATTACAGTTGTCCAAAAAAATAAAATTTATGAGGAAATTAGAAAGGTTAGTAAAAGAACAAAGAGGAGGTAAATGATTCATCTCCCGTAAAGTTTTATACCCCCCCCCTTCCAATTAAAAAAAAATTAAATGAGGAAATTAAAAAGGTTAATAAAAACAAAAAGGGGATAAACAAAAACTAATGTTTGTTTATAAGCTCCTGATAACAAGCTTTAAACAAACTTTTGTTGATCAGCTTTAAACCATACCATGGTTTGTTAGATCAGCTCCTTTGCAAATTTGCCGAATGGAATGTGACTAAGCACTGAGCTTTTCAAGTCTTATAGTAAAAAAAAAGGGCATTTATGAAAAAGGTTGATCTAACATCCTGGGATATGGGAAAGTTCTGAGAAGGGCCCCCCCCAAATATAAAAAGTTACAAGGAAATTAGAGAGATTAATAAAAGAACAAAGAGTGAGTAAGTGAAATCTGATGGTTTATCCTGCACCCCCTATTGGAGGATGGGGGGGGAACCATCCCAGCTGGTTACTGAGAAATCCAAATATGATAAAAACCATGGTATACACATCATTCTCTTGAATGAGAATTGAGACACTATAATAAGAATTGGAACTAAAAACAATTAATCAAGTGACCAAAACTGATAATAATTAATTTTCACTATTTTAAACATTAAATCCAGTTAAATTGTAGTTGAATTGTATTAACAATTGTGTTACAACACTAAATCCTTGGTTATGATCACTGGGTCTCTTATAGATTTCGTTGAAGAATAAAGTCAATATTTTTATTTATACTGTAAGATTTTAGCTCCCAACATGCAGCCAGAATCAAATAAGCTAGAACAGAATGATTTGGAAGACAGTTTAATAGGATAGAATCTCTCTCCATTTTACTGCCTATATCCATAGTTGTGTTTAATAGGCTTTAACTAGATACGTTTACAAAGTCTATTTCTAACTAAATTCTTTAAATGCTTTTGCCTCCTACATTACCAAAAACTCTCTTCCTTGTTATTTATACCATTTACCTAATCCAGCCCCTCTTTGTGTTATTATTAACTGGTTTAATTTCTTTATAAATTCTACTAGTTTTTTCATATGTGTCTAATGTTTCTGACATGTCAAATTATGAATCTGTCTTTTTTTCTTTTTTTTTATCAATATAACCATATTTCCGTTTTTTTGTTGTGTTTGTTTTGACTTTCTTGGAAATAAGTCTTATCTAAGTCAACACATACCAGGAGCATCCCTTCATGAAACTATAAAGAGGGGGGACAAATAGTGCTTCTTAAAATCTAGGGGGTAATTTAGTTGTTTTTTCGATTTTGTGTAATAAAAATGCCAAAAAAACACATTTTTCACTGAAAACACCAAAACAAGGTATTTTCAAACTCTAGATGGGCCACCCCCCCCCTACCAATAGATGTGTCTATAACAGATCCATCTTGGGGAGTGTAGAGGGGTGTATCTGAGACAAAGGCACAAACAAGATACTTTGAATTGCAATATTTAGTAATTTGAGGAAAGCAATCCCATTTGTTTTGAGGGGGGATCTAATTTGTCAATAAAAGAAAAAAAAGTTGTTTTCTGAAAAGTGTGAGGAAATTTGCCAGAATCTCCTCCTTGGTGATTGAATCTCAGATATTTGTCTCAAAACGTATGTGTTGTCTTTGGGAGGAAGGTTCTTTAGATTAACCAGATTCAAAGGGGGGGGGGTAACAAGTCTAGGTATATCCTAACAAAAGAAAATTTTGAAGCATTACAGTTTAACCTAGACAAACCTAATTATCTTGACTTTGTTTGTTTATGATTAGGCCTATAGTTTACTATATTGTATAAGTGTTAAACAATGATTAAGCATTGCATATTTACTTTTTTGGTGGAAATAAATAAATAAAGTAATATGAAGGATAACAAAATAATATGTAAAATAATATAAATAAAATTTATAGTATTATATATATATATATATATATATATATATATATATATATATATGTATATATATATTTATATAAACAATATAATAATAAATTAATATAAAAAGTTCAATAAAAGAGTGATACAGTAATTAAAGATAAATAAACAAAGTAAAAACTACTAATAAAACTAAAAAAATTACCTCAGGCGATAGTTTGCTGAGCTTGATCATTGGCTTCATCATTCCAATATCCTTAAAGCCTTTTGGCAGCTTAATCCCATTATCATTTTTTATACTCTTTACACTAGATTTTTCATTCTCTACAATTTTCACAACTTTATCACCATCAACAACTACTTTATCAGATTTCTCTATCAGGTTTTCTTCAACCAAAACAGAACCACTACTTACACCAACTACATTTTTTTCATGGTGTTTATCCTTTGTCCTTTGGAATTTTGTTTTTTGGTGTTATTCATGAGGCTCTTTATCAGGTGTTTTTGTGCCATTTAAAATTGGGATTTGCTCACAAGCACTGTTCACAACAGGTATTTTAACTTCTTCGACTTTGTTCTCCTTATTCACTACAACACTCAAAGATATTTTAGAATTACATTCAACAGAAGGAGGTTGGGGGAGCACCTGTTCAACAGGAGGTTCACTGTTGTTAAAGTCTGTGACTTTAACAACATTCACTGCTTCATTCACTGTTGTTAAAGTCTGTGACTGAGGTACATAACCATCCATTTTATTGACATTTACCTTCTGACAATTGGCATTTTGCATTTTCACATTGTTTTGTACCACCTGCACTGGTGAGCCAACACTACTTGTATTTACAATTGGAGGATATTTGTGTGAAATCTGCTCGTGCATCTGTACTGGGAGCGTTGGAGTCTGAGGTGAATGAATAGGAGTTTGTGAAATTGGACTTTGCTTTGAACTCCCAACACTCAAAGTAAAAGAGGCAGGAGTTAGCGGCGAAGGCCCTGGAGACTGCATTGGGGCATAAGAGCTCACTTGCTGCATTATCTGAAAGTTCAAGTTAAATAATTCAAAATAAAAATAAAGAAAAAGAAGGAACAAATAATTTCTAACAAAGAAACAAAACAAAAATTAGCTTCATTTGACGTGGCACTTCGATCTAGAATGATCTTCCTTGGGTAGTTATCCCTATAAGTTTTTCTGTTGACTCTTTCATAAGAAGGTTCAATAGTCACCTAAAACCTTGATAAAGGACTAGTGGTAAATGAGATATCTAATTATACCAAGCACCACGAATTTAGGAATTAAAAAATATATACTCTACATCGTAAAATCAAACAACACAAGAGATATTAACACTATTAAAAGAAAAGTTGTGCAAAATACTTTTACTGATATAAGAGCTGGATATAGTGTATTTCAAACTAAAATCAGCCGTATTTATTCAACAATAAAAATGAAGTTACAAGCTTTCAATGACAATACCAAAAAAAAAGGCAACTTTCAATTAAGATCTGTATGTCTAAAGGTGGTGATTTCGAATAAGCCCTTGTAGTCTAATAAAACATAAACATCCAAAGATATCATAACTGAATAAAGAAAATCGAGATTTTCAACAATTTCCAATCCACAAAAATGTAAAAAAAGGAATCCAGCATCGAAGAAAAAACTACAGTGTAGTAAATAGATGATTTATAGTCCAATTTCAGAATTATTTTAAGAGCTAGGTTACAGTACGCCATTGTTTGATAAATCAAAATTGTTTGAAAATTTGCAAATTGAAATGTAACTAAGCATTAAGCTTCCCGAGTCTTGTAGTGGGAAAAAAAGGACATTTACGAGGATGGCAGATACACCACCCTAGGCAGATACACCACTGTTCTATGGGAAGGTCATCCCCCACCCCCTCGGATTTTTTACTCCCCTCCCATATTTAAAAAAAACATTTTTTTGACTTTTCATTGGAAAAAAAACGAAAAATAGACAAATTGACCCCCTCCCCCAGATTTTGAAAAATAAATTTTCTCCCTTTTTCCCCAACATTTTGGCGCCAATGGCTGGAATTGGCGCCAATGACTGGAATACAAGGATAGTGGTTTATACAAGGACGAGTGTTCTACAAATGACCCTCTTTGCCCCAAAGTCAACCACATTTTCTCAAGCCACTAATGGGCTATGGGTCTTCATTATCTTCAAACAATGATCAGAATTCTTGTTACCAGCCTACTTTCTGCTAATGCTGAAGCGGTTACCTTTTCATAGATTTCTTGAATAGGATCTCGTATGCATATAGCAAGATGTCGTTGCAATCAGGTTTTGAGAATTTCCAGGATAAGCTAAGCCGGTTAAACAAAGTTTTTATTTAGACACTCTGAAGTAAAAAAATTATCTTAGAACGCTTGTAGTCTAAAAAAACCTAACCGGTATACTATCTATATTGTCATAATTGAATGAAAAATGAGACTTCTTACGATTTCCACTCAACGAATACATATAATATGCTAAAGTTTGTTGTTTACCTCTTTTGCAAGTTCGCCAAATTATGATGTAACTAAGCATCGAGGTTTCCGAGTATTATAGTCACAAAAAAAGGATAAGAACACTTATGGACAGTGGCGTTCTTCAACAACTATCTCCTAGATTGTAAGTCAAATTGTACAACTGAATTACAATTGGACTGATTTAGAAATTAGATCTTACTGGGTAGTGCGAAGGTGACTGATGACCAATTGTCAAAGGAGTGGGCGGCGAGACATGAGGAAGCTGATTTGTAATGTGAGATGGAAGAGCACCAGATATGGGCTGTGCATACATTGAGCGTGTCTGAGACTGCACCATCGGCTGGATACTATTCCTTGATGGTGTTCCTCTTTGCATCATCTGATAGGAGGGCTGTACCATTGGTGTTTGAATTTGAGCATTTCCACCACCTAGAAATATCAATTATAATTGATACTTATTTTAAAATAAATGTCTCCAAATAATTATTTACTTATTAAAAACCCATGATAACAAAAAAAAACTGAAACAAAGATCAGTCAATACCTTCATTGACAGAAGACGGGATGAAGGATTACCCACAATTTTGGAAAGGGCAACTTTGAGTTGCCCTTACACTGTTGTTTGGAGAGGGCCTTTTTTAATTCAGTGTTTGTTTTTTAGATTTGTTTTGTTTTAATTTGCCCTTGGAAGTTTCATTGGTATGTTTTTTTACTCTTTATTTACTTTTGTGCACTGAGGACGGTCAAGCAAAGGTCTCGACCGAAATATCTGCAAATTCATCCTTCCTTTATTCACTAGCTGGAATTATTCTCATTTTTTTTCTCCTTTGAAATTTTTTGTTTTCATTTTGTCCAGAATAGCTAGAGCGGTCTTAGAATTTATTTATCATTGTAGTACTAAGGTTAATAGGCTAGAGCTATCCCACCCAAGTGGATGGGTGGACTTGCAATCCTATGTCCTTGAGGATGAGGGTTCGATTACCGGCGCTGGCAATCTCGATTCCTGGTTTGGGACGAGCTGGTGTGACCCTGCAAGCCCAGCCATCAGGAATGTGAAGGCAGTGGGTTTTTAAGGCCTGAGCCTTGATATGAGTCCGCCCCGCCAATAATTACACAAAACAACGTCAATGGGCGATACAGAGACAGTAATTCACTTGACACAATTAATTCACTTTTCTAACAATTTGTGAAGAACCCAAACATATTTGTTTAATTACTTTTTTAATTGTTTGCTAGATGCTTAAGTACAAAGAGCTAAGGTTTTAGAAAGAGGGAGCGGTGTCTATCCTAGAATACTGGACGTATATACACATTTTCCATTTTTTTTTTTTTTTTGCTCAGTAAAGTTGAAGTTTATAAACAAAATTAATCCCCTAAAAAATCGAAGGTGAATTTACTGTACATAGCTTTTAAGGTCTTTTGATCACAAACTATTGTACTAAAATATCTTTCAATGCTACTATTGACTATTTTTATTAGAACACAGAGCTGAAAATGAAGCGTTCTTCCACTAAAGAAATAGCCAAAATTGGACGTAATTTCATATTCAAACAGAGCGTAATGAAACAGGAGTTTCGAGATTTGGACCAAAAAATCCAACAAAGACTTGAAAGCGTTGTATGATTTTCTGTATGAAATTTAAGCAATAGCCTAACAATAAGAAAATGAAAAAGTAACCTATTCCAAAGCTGAGTGAACCGTAAGAAGAGATTTCACCCTCATCCTTAGATGAGGGATAGCAATTTTAATTTTCAGGCTGGAGCTTAAACTCATCATTCAGAAATTGGGCAGATTCCTATATGCTAACAGCGAATGCTTATAGTTTTCTCAAAAGCTTTCAAAATTTCATTTAGGAGGGGGAGGGAGGGTCAGACAATGCTAACAACATTTAGACGACTTTGCCTTCTCCCGTTGAACTAAAACCAACTGGGTAAAAAACAAATTACCACAAAATTATTTGATCTAAAAGTCAACATAATAAGCAATTTATTGAAGGAACTATGGGTAAATTTTCAGATATTTGATGAATATGCAATTAGTTTTCCCCTTTTTATGTACCTATTTTAATGAAAAGGAAGAGATCCAGTGTATTTGACAACTCAAGATTAATTAGTAAGAAAAAAATCAGGACCTGAGCCCTATGAAAGGCAAAGATTTTGAATTCACCTTAAAATTACCCGATATAATCTATATATTTTGTATCTATATGCATGTAATTTGTATGTATATGAACTAAATTAGCCCTATGAAAGGACACTATCTTACATTTTACCTTCGAATTATCTGATATTATCTATCATGGACAGAGCAATAGTGCTGCCTAAGTAAAGTTAGATGTTGGCATTTATTTTTTTTTAGACCAGGGCACTTCGTATCAAAGCAGTTGTGAAGAAACTTCGTAAAGTGCTCATTCAATTGGAAATTGAAAGGGCCAGTGCCTTTTTTAATAGTCGAGTGATTGGAGGGCAACGAACCCACGACAACCCCCCCCCCCGACCCTCAGGGCAAGGGTTGTATACGACAATCCATAGTTTTCCAAAAATGGGTTGTCAGTGGAAACAACAACCATTCCATTTGATTTTGTTTATACTTTCCAAGACTGTCCAAGACACATATATATTAGTCTACACTATATGTAGACTAACATATAATAAGCAAAGATTGCACACAAAAATGAGAAATAGGAAGAATGAGATGATAATTAGGGGAATCCCCTTTTATCCCCCTGATAAAACAATAAATGTTATGCCCTGTAACCTTCTTTCATTTTTTCATCAGACTACAACTAACATATAATAAGCAAAGATTGCACATAAAAATGCGAAATATAAAGAATGAGACATGAGAATGAAGGATAAGAAGAATAAGCACAGAAGAATGAGAAATACATAATAACCTTGATTATGCCCAGCAAAAACAGTTGGAAAACTTTTTAGAAGAGATTTCAACAGTTCAGGTCTTCCAGGTTCGTGCACAGCTCCCTCAGTGCCATCTTTTAGTTGAATAGCATCGGAGGAGGTCAAAGCCAGAGCCTGAATCAGCTGTTGATTCACCAGTTCATCCCCAGGGCTTGATAATAGTTTCTGAGATTCTTCCCCAATCCGTTGATGAAAGAAAAGGGTCTACTCTCTAGAATGAGTTGTAACAGCTGTGGGAAGTGGAAATTGAGGCAATACTGGAAATACTAAGAGATTAATTACTAGAACCCAAATTTGCCATTAAGATACAGACAGCTGAAGAAGTTAAAGTTGTGGTGGACTTGAAAGTGAAGTTGGAAGCTGAGGCAGTACTGACAATACGATCAATTACTAGAAATTAAATTTACCAATAAGATCGAGAATGTTGTAGAAGTTGAACTTGAGGAATTAATGAAAAAACTTAAATGATTGATTACTAAAACCTATATTTGCCCGAAAGTTAAAAAAATTGAAAAAGTTGGAATTTTGGTGGTACTGGAAATATTAAAAGATTGATTACTAGAAATTAAAATTGCCAATGACATAAAGGGCTGAGGAAGTTGAAGCTGAGGCGCTATGGAAATATTAGATGATTAATTACTGGAACCTAAATTTGCCAATAAGACAGAGAAAGTTGAAGTTGACAGACACTAGAAAGTAAAATGAAAAATTGAAGCGGTGCTTAAATGCTAAATGATACATAGCTAGTTAAACAGGCAAAGATTAAACAATAATTAAACAGGCAAAAACTTATGTGTGTGACAAACCAATAAATTTTCGATAGCACAGATAATCTCAGGTAGTCCTTGACAGACATGTACTCTGGTTTTTCATGCAAGGAGAGACAGTTAGAGAAAAAAATAGGGGATTACATCAACAGACACAGAAAATTCAGGAAAGAATTTCAACAATCTTGCAATTTTTGGAAAACACACATTTAGGGGGGGGGTACATGCCTATGAATGCATTTAAGAGGGCAAATGAAAAAGAAATTCCCTTCATTCGTTGACAAAAAGTTTCAATGAAGAATCTTTACATCAGGTAATACCAACCCAAGGAAAAACATACATTTCAAGTCTTTCCAATTTATTGTCTCTCATTGGGCAGTGAAAGAAAACTGTTTTTCTCTTCAATAATATTCAGTGGATGCATATGCAGCAACGACAGAGGGTGCAGTTAGATCTGTTAAGCATTGATGTACACATAAATTATTTTTTTGGGAGAGTGGAGGGGATTAAAAACAAAGATGAAAATTAAGTTAAAAATCTGTATATTACAGAGGAAAATGTCAAAATCTTCAGATTTCGAAAATAAAAACACTGGCCAAAAGGCCCCTATTGTGTATATATGTGATGCCTAAAGTAACCAAAACAGGTTATGCTACACTGTATTATTAAATGCTAGTAGAATTGATAGTCAAATTAATAGCTACATTATAGGAGGGGCGTCAAATCCCTAATTAGAGGTATTAGGGGTGTCCACCAGTAAAATCTTGAACAGAATGTAAGAAAACTTCCACAGAAAAGAATTCCTTAATGACCTATAATAGTATTTTCGTAGACTTATTCTTAGAAACACTGTCATTCTCATAAAACAAATTGTTTCTATTTGTCTGCATGGATACCAGAAATAGATGCTTTCCATTCTATCTAGATGATGAATAGCACTAAACAAAACAACAAACATTCCGACATATGATAATGAGAACATTCTAATATCCAGAAATACAAAACAAAAGGATATAAAGAATAAAAACAAATTCTGTTGTTGTATTTTTTAATTTCCTGCTACTATATTCTTTGTTCTTTTATGTTTTTTTTCTGTATATATGTATGTATTATTTTATGTTGATGTTGTTTCATTATATTTATTATCTTTTTAATGGTTGACTTGTATATTTACAGTTTTCTATGACACAGAATACAAATTCCATAGCCATTGCTAAACAAAATCTTATTTTATATGCAGGTTTGTAAGAAAAGGACGCAGGGGGAACAAATTCTTGGGCCTCAAAGGGACCCAGTGCAATTTTTCTTTTCTTAAACTAAAATGTAAATTTCTAATTCATTGGTTTCTATGCATTTTCTTTCTACAGCCAAGTTTATGTAACCTCACATGAGAGCTCAATGCTTGCAGGGTTTAGACACCATCAAGGATGAGAGACTCTCAACCAATTGTGGAGCACTGAGGTGGTAATAAAAGGGACCTCCTGGGGGTTGAATCACAGAATAGGAATAAGCAGCATGAGGATTTGTGAATATGGACCCTGTTGAAGTAACCATGCCATTCACTGGTATATGCAATTGTAAAAACGTCTTTGGATAGATTTAAAATATTTTTACGGTGTCTGGGCAACTGACCCCTGTTGCACATGATTTGATCACTAAAACCCCTTTTCTGTATGTAATAATAAAATTACAGAAAGCTACTTACATTCTGATAAGCTTGATATACCAGCAAGAGTTGTGACTGGTACATTTCCAAGTTGTCCATTCATTTTTGGATCACCATTTCTTTTAGAATGACAGATCTCTGGAAGACACAGAAAGTTAACTCTCATACTTTGGAATAAACTTGGACCACTCATTGGAAAAAGACAATTTTCCTGAACATAAAAGTTCATTTTGTTGGTAAATATTAAAAACATAAATATTAAACATGTACAAATTTGAAAGCAAATGTTAAAAACATATTTATGTTAGAACATAGTCATATTTATGTTAATACTGAGTGCTCACAAAGGTTTGAAAAAACTGATTTGCTTGGCTAAATATGAATCTAATCTGCCCAGAAGTAAAGGAAGAAAGGATTACAATAGAAAGAAAATGACAAAGCAGAAATTGAAAAAAGGAACAGTGCATTTAAGCCACAATGTTGCCAGAGAAGGACTTCAGGTCAATCTTTGGGAGAATGAGTTTTGATAACACTCCTCCTCCATGTAGGTATTTCTTCAGTAACATTTTAGGAGTTCTTATCAGATACACAAATAACACTAGTTGGCTGTGGTTGTGACTGCTGACTGCAATTTAAGCAACTAAGTGGGATTCTGCATATATTTAGCTAATTCTGACAGACAAGCTTACCTTTCTTTTGTTTTGATTTATAGGTAAACACAGACCAATATTTGGAGGGGGTATCAAAACATATTTCCTAGTTGTGAAAGCTTCTCTGGGTATCAAATACAAGTCCCAACTTAAAAATATATTCACATTTCACCCATATCCAAAGTGTTGAGCCTGTATTTGCCAATTGGATCAAAGTTGCAATAGGATTTATGACTCATAAAACAGGATAATTCCATGATTGTTTGTTTTTTAAGTATTTTATCAGATATCATACCTCCACACAGAGAGAATTGTATATTATTTGTAAGTGTGGTCTAAAAATTGTTCTTTTTAGTGTTTTTAACCTCCACTCCCTTGAAAAATTCTTAATACTCCCTCACTCCCTTGGTTTCTATAGTACTAATTGATTCAAACAATAAAGAAGACAATATAACAAGCAATTTTTAAAGGCAGTGACTTACATTATATATTCTGGCTGTATCTCACAGCCATCCTCAGCAAAACAGGACAGTAGAATGAAGATAAAATTTAACTTTGTTAAAAAAGAAAATAAAAATAAAGCTAACAATAAAAGAGTCCTAACATCATTACTTGACAGTAGGATAAAAATAATTATATTTTTGTATCACAAATGTTGGGGAAGGGACATATATTTAACTTGTCATTAGCTTGACTATATTTAACTTGTCATTGACTGACAATTCTGAGATGGGAGATCAACTTATGAGTATCAAAAAATTAATTATTCATGAATTATGTGCAGTGGCGTATAACTGTGCATCAGCTATTATGGAGGATGGATGGTGGGTAGAGTATCATGTATCACATTCCTGAAAGAGGGCGTTTCTATGCCTAAATTGTCTAACTTTCATTTTGATACCTTTTGTCTAACATTTCTCATCTTTGGTCTAACATTTCTTTTGATACCTTTCATTTGACACAATTTTGATACATTTTGATAACTTTCATTTAGACTAAGTCTGAATAAGGTTGCTGCAGGGTGATATCACCTATGTTGTTACAGACAAACGTTTCTGACATTTATTTTAATGCTATTTACCTATACTGATTTAGTTTATAATATAATGATGTATAAATTCATTTTGTCAATTATGAAGAAGGGATGGTGGATCATTTTATAGGTAGGGGGTTAGATGCCTCAAAATGTAAATTTTATAGACCTAAGGCCTCATTCAGATAAATATAGAATGTATTTTGAGGAACTGTGTTCTAATCCCCCTTGATTCCCATGCAGGAGGAATTTTTGTGGGGGAGAATTCTCTGGGTTAAATTATCTATTGAGGGGAAGGGAGTTTTCCCAGCATTAACAGAAAACCAACCAAAATTAAAAATTAATTCATCTGAAAGTAAGGAGGAATATTAAATCTTAAGACAAACAGCAATCAATCCATATACAAGGGGGTTTTTACCTTCCTCTACCCCTCACTCATTATCCTAAAGTTTTTGAGTGCTTCAAAAAAGCTTCCTGTTCATGGATTGGGAAAAGCAGCATGTTGTTCTTAAATGATTGGGAAATAAGTTATACTTTAGCATAAAGAGCAATGGATAAAGGAAAGAACAACCCCCCCCCCCCTCCATACTAAGGGAATAATTTCTGTTTGTTTTGAGCTATAATGTTATTCTTTACTTTCAGTCAAAAAACTTGTTTTTTTATTTAATTTCAATTTGAGCCAGCTATGGTCATGAATACAGGGTTATTTTTTAGCCTGCTTTTGTATATTTTGTTTATTAATCACATTGAAAATAAAAGAGATGAAGTTCAAACCTAATTCTTAAGTAACTCAGATCACTTAACAAGCAGAACAACCTACAAAAATGTACCTATTGTCTGCTTTATAAAGTAACACATTTTGTGAAAGTTACTTCATCTACTTTGAATATTTATCTCTCTGTATGGAAAAGCATATCTCTCTCTTAAGAGGTGAGTTCTTTCTTATGTCTAAAGACACACCAGCCTTCAAAAGCCTTATTATTTCCTTAGAGATTATCCCTCTCCATAGGAGAGCCTCTTCCATAACACAAGAGGCTCCAGTAGTCTAACACTACTTAAACTGATCCAGTAATTACAACTTTATGTAATTATACTAAAATCCAGCAAATACAACTGGATCTGAATGAACTGACTTTTCTTTAAAATCAGAGACTGGACTTCTTTTTTTTAATTTTGGAAGGGAAATTAACTTGAAGATGATAAAACTGGAAAATGACTGATGTTGAAAGTGAAAAAAAAAATATTGGATTACAAGTGAAACAGACTGCTGTGGCAGTTAAATTCATGATTCTTGGTTTGTATAATTTTTACATCAGTAAAGTATAGCCTGAATAAAACTCATGTGCTTGCCCTACCAAAAGTCCTATAATATCTTTTACGTGTTTTTGTTCTGGTGTATTTGGATATTTAAATATGTATTTTAGTATGTTTATACATATAGGTCCTTAGAAGAAGTCTCTAAAACACCTGTGAGCTGTGACACATCTACTCAAAAAAAAACTATTCCTTGAATTGGCCTAGCTTAGGCAAAAACTCAGAAAATGTTCCAGTCCCCCCTATGCTCCCACAAGGGGACTCTTTCGAGTCAACTGCTAAGTGATAAGCAAACATTAAAGCTAATAGCAAAACCCAGAAAACTTTTAATGTAGCCTAGGGCTTTATCATGACCTATTAGAGGAGGGGGTAAAGGATTCAAGGGTGTAACCAGGATTTTTGTGTGTGTGTGTGTGGGGGGGGGGGGGTATAAAACTTTACAAACACAATAAACATTTGTTTATGTGCATTTTAGTTATGTTACAAGTTGGACAATTGTTGTTGTTGTTTTTTTAGGGGGGGGGGCTTCCAAACCATGCATTGTATTGTGGTTTAATGACTTGTTTCTTTTGATTCAATCTGATTTCCACTCTATGCTTTACCTTTAACCCAAGCCCATATTATACCCTGGGATTATACTCTTGTCTAGTTACTACCTTTATGCATGCTCTATTTATAAGGCTTTAATTTAGTTTATTTAAACCTTGACTTGGGCAATAGATCTATCCCTTAAAGCGGTAATTAACTATTTTAACAGCTGTAATTAACTATTTCAACAGCTGTCAAGGTAGACAAAAATAAAATCTACCCTATATAATAATGCATCCAAACCAATATAGTAGTGTTAATTAGAATCAAAAGCTTGACAAATAGTGATGTAAAAATAAGCATGACTAGCCTATCAATACTCAGCTAGGGTAAGACTTGGACAGTTTCAAATCTTTGACAAATATTCAGATAGGAACTGACATAATAAATGTATTTGACATGATACTACTCTATGATACTGCTGGGAACATTAATTATACTACTCCATATCACTTTTTCTCTTTCACAGAACACAATAGTGTCTGCAAGCACCAATACAACATATAGTCACCACATCCAAAGAAAAGACAGGGTCAAACTCTTAGTCCAGCTGTGCGTAAAAGAATTGGAATGCATTACCATCAGAAACAGTTCAAGATATATCAGTACAGTCTTACAAATGTCAATCAACTTTTACAAAGTTCTATACAAGGTCTTATTGTGATTTGATTCGAAATGAAATATGGTTTAGTGTTGTTGTTGTTTAGTGTTTTTTCTACTGTTGTCTCTAATGTTGTAATGTTTAGTGCAACAAGCTTTGACAAACTTACTGCAGTTGGTATTAATAAATAATTATCAGATCTTTCCTCAAATTTTGCAAGAGGCTACTAGTCTTACAAATTATATATATATATATATAATAATAATAATAATTCATTTTTGACCCACTAACAATTATAAAAAAGTGGAGTAACAAAAGAAAATAAAAAGTAAAGACATACAAAGCAAAACACATGCAAAACAATATCAATATAAAGAACTGTAAATGCAAATCAGAACAATCACACAAGAGGATGAATAGGATCCAACCGCTTGCAGGCCTCATCTTTTAACTTGGAGTCCAACTTATTATATGACGTCAATATATCAGTTGCATTAAACATTCAAATAATCTTACATTTTCTATACCAATGAGGCAAATACAAAAGATATTTACAATAATGGAAATACAAAACTCTAATATCCTGCATATCGCTAGTATTAAAAAATGGGTGCAAACCTGATAGAAAAAGAATGGAATGGAATGGCTAAAACAATTTTAGCATAACCTGCTTTAAGCTTATTCTTAATATCTGCAAGTGCACTAGCACAGATAGCTGAAATAGAAGAGCAGATACTAATCCCAAGCCAATGCAATGCAGGAGCCAGCTTAACTGAAAAAGAACTACAACTCAAATCACTACTTGGGTTTTTAGCATTGAAAACTAAATATTCACATTTTTCAGCATTAAGCATAAGGCCAATTTTTTCCAAAAGCTTAGAAACAAACTGGGTAGACTTAGCTAGGGTGAATTTTGAATGGCTAATAAGTAATAAATCATCTGCATAAGCAATATAAGATAGATTAGTTAGACCCATAAAACACAACAGAAAAATACAAGAAAGCACAGGGTATAAACAAGCATTAAAAAGGTATGGTGACAGAACCCCTCCCTGCCTAAGTCCAGACCAAATTGGAATATTACCAAAAAAGATCTCTCCTGGCCTAAGTCAAACATATGAATTTGCATACCAAAAACAAAGGACACATATAACAGATGAATTCACTTCAAGCTGGGTAAGAGAATACCATAGTTGACTGTGACAAACCAAGTCAAAAGCTTTTGAAATATCTAACGCATATAAATGAACTTCAGATCCATCTTTTTGTGCTTGAATTAAAAAAGAAGTAGGAATTCGATGTACATGTTGGCATCCTATATCTGGTTTAAACCCAAATTGATTGGACACATAATCAACTTTTGGAAGAATTTCAGGAAGCAGGACATATTCAAAAACTTTGCTCAGCAAACAGGCTACCATAATAGGTCTATATGATGTGCAATTAGTTGGATCTTTCCCAAGTTTAAGAATCGAAGTGACACTCCCGCACAAAAAAGAATCAGGCACCAAAGATGTACATAGACAAATTTGAAATAATAACTGCAAATGATAAATCAATTCTTCCAAATCAATATGAAGGTTAAAAACACTAATACCATTAATACCACATGATTTAGATTTTAAATTCTTAACACAACAAATCACAGAGTCAGCAAAAACAGTAGGCACATGGATATAGCTTTAGATAGCTAGTATTGGCTAACAACAATCTTGGAGAACTCTTTTCAACATAAAATTTAGATAAAAGCTACCCCCTAAACCCTACCCTATTTATGTTTAATGAATTTTACTTAAAATCACTAGTCTTAGATTGAATATACCCAAGATTCAGGATATATGTGATTTAGGCAGGATAAGATACCCAGTAACTGGACAGCAAATCACCACTTTGATAGTAAAACATCATAAAATCTCTATTGTACCACCTAAATAAGATTGTTTTTCTGTTGAGTTACCTAAATTTCCTAAATAAGTATATGATTAGCTTGAATATTTTAGCCATAAACAATGCTGAATTTATTAATTGTCAGTAGTAGAGCCTAATTTTGGTCACAAATTTAAAGCTTGAGTCTAACATTGGAAAATACTGGATAATCTTGGACAGAGGGTCTTAGAGCTAGAAAAATGTACCCAAATAATAGACAGACTCTGGCAAAAGTCAAAATTGATATCCACTGTCTTGCAAAAAGATTTCCCTATTGTTCTTTGTACTTTTGTTGTTTCTCTTGATTTCCAAGAACAATTTTGATCTATGCTTTTATTATGAAAGTAAAGAGTAGAATCAATCCCAAGAACAATCAAAAATAACTCCATATAGGAGGGCTGCCCCCTCCTCAGCCCCTCCCCCCGTTTTGCAGTTGTTGAAACTTAGGAGGATACTCATTCAAATTGAAACTGAGAGTTCTAGTACCTTTTTTTTTAAATAAAAACTGACTGGAGAGCAACCAGCCCCCATGCTATAACTGTTTTGATATATAGTATCTGATCAACATTTCAAGGTACCTATTTTGTTCACAATAGTCGAAAATATAAATAAATTTACATCCAAGGATGAGATAACCCCAGTAGCCCATATAATAAGGACCACAAATTATGTGAACTGTCAAGTCTTAATAGATTGATTTTATATTGGAAAAAGGGGAAGGCATTTTTGATATTGGAAGTCAAGTGGCATGGAACTTTCAGGGATTATCGGTCTAAAAGATTGTCAACATTTTTCTCTGAAAAGGGGTTACAGGCCCAGAAATGAGCCAAAAAACTTTTTCTCCTGATCAATGTGAAACTTACAGCTGTATGTCCTTGAGCCAAGGTGACTAGTGTACAAAAATTTTTTTCAAAGGATTGGTACCTTTGCTTCTGCTCAAAATGCAGCCCAAAAACTATTTTCACACCCACTTCAAATGGAAGGGGACTTATTAAATTGGAAACTGAATGTTTTTGTATCCTTTTTAAAGGCTGGAAGCTACTAGGGGATAATCAGCTTCCCTCTTGGTTCCTTTTCTGCTATCCAGCCCTCCTCTAACCCCTGTGACACTGAATCAAAATTTTGAGATACCTGTTTTGTTCCAAACTTTAATGTGTAACAAGTTTGCCTTTGGGATCAATGTCTCCCCCACAACTCCATTGTTAAACTTTAATTTTACTCTGAAATGAAAGCTCAACCCCAGAAACACAGAATAAAAGAATTAAATAAACCAAAAATGTGGAGGAATAGACCTTGCATCATCTAAGATAAGTGTGTGAGGCAGTATAAGTGTATTTAAATAAGGTAGGCTGTAGAGGCATCTCTTTCTTAAGTTTAAATGCTGAAAAACAAAGTTTTCCAAGACTATAGTTAGCCATCCTAACTAGCCTAGTAGATCCCAAATATTCTAAACCCATATACATTATGTCAAAGATTTGGAGCCAAAGATTAGGAAAGACACATTTTAATCATGATATTTGCTGAATATTAGGTACTGTCCAAGTTCTGGGGGTCTTACCCTACTTTGCTCTAACTTTAAGATTACATGTCCAAAAAAGGCTCAAGCTTCAAATTTGAGTCCAAGATTAGGCCCACTAATGGCATTGCTAGGGGCAAGGGAAATGGCAGCACTAAACTAAGGTTTTTTGTCAATGCTTTGATCTTCTGAAGGAGGAGGGGGAGGGGAACGCATTGTCCCTGGTTGCTACAGTAGAGAGAATATACAGTATTGACAAAGGCTATACTCTGTTAAAAAAAAGTGAAATACATTTAAAACCACGCATAATTCATAAGCTGGCTTTGTGCAAAAGCAATTCTGATGTACACATCAGGATAAACCTATGAATGCCTTGAAACCTATGAATTGTGACTCAGTATCAAATGTATTTCATGTTTGGAAAAAAGAAGACTACAGTTCTACAGTGCTGGTTGCTGAAAGCCCTAGCTATGCCTCTTGGCTATTGATTATCATTATATTTGCAATATTTTGCTGTGTCCAATAGCAACTAATTCAGCAGTAAAGCAACCCTTGGGTGGTATAATAGAGATCTTATAGTGATTTAACAGTTGAAGTGATGATTAGCTGTCCAACTACTGGGTAGTTGGACAGGTATACATATTAAATTTATATATTTCTATTAGTTTAGTGGTTGGCATTATCAGAACAAAACATTACAAAATTATGGAACAAGTTTTAAAAATTCTAGAATACTTACTTATATTTCACTTTAATTTACTCCCTCTTCCTTCCCTAATAGTCAAATACCCAGTATTTTGACAGGTAATTACTATTTCAACAGTTAAATCATTATAAAACCTTTATCATCCCACCTAAAAAGTGAATTGATTCACATTGTGTTTGTAAAAACATTCTAAATAAGTAGTTGATTAGCTTGAATATTTTAGTCATATACAACACTTACAATTTCAAATATACTGATAGACAACAGTAGAGCTTAATCTTGGAAACACATTTAAAACTTGAGCCTAATCTTGGAAATGCTGTCCTATCTTGGACATATGATCTTAAAGTTAGAACAACATATCCAAATAATAGACCAAGTCAATCATGGACATATTTAATAAAGGTGTGTTGTGAAAAAAAAAATAATTGTATTTAAATATGCTAGCTATAAGGGTAACCTTTGTTTAAATTTAAATATTGAAAAACCAGAAGTTCTCCAAGATTGCTTGCAGCTCTAGTGCTGCAAATGCAAGGAAATGCAACTGCAAGTGCTGCAAAAGAAAATCAATCAAAATGAACCTATTGGAATCATACTAAGTAATTACAAATCTGAATGACCAAGGACATCCAGTCAACCTAGGGCTGCTAGACCTTACAAGGCCTTTGACAAGGTACCCCATAGTCAACTGTGCTCCAAATTATCTCTGCTGGCATCAATTCATCCCTGATAGACTAGCTAATGAATTTCCTTACCAAATGCAAGCACAAAGTCTGTTTATTTGAGATGGGTGGCCAGCCAATCTACTCTAATGAGTCCATAGTAATGAGTGGGGTACCCAAGGGAACTATACTAGATCCAACCCTTTTCCTGATGTATATCAACAAAATTTTCAATCATGTGGATAATAATTTGCATTTGTTCACTGATAATGCCAAACTTCTTAGCATCACAAACCCACAGAAGATCCAACACAACCTAGAAAGGCTACAGGATTGGACTCAAGACTGGCTTCTCTGATTCAATACAACCAAATGCTGTATTTTGCACCTTGCACTCAGAAACCCAATGGGTACCTACTCAATTTTAAATCCTATCACTAAAATACTAGAGAATAGAGAAGAAGAAAGGGACCTTGGTGTCATTGTTGATAACAAGTTGAGGTTTCACACCCATGTTCAACAAGTTGTTTCCCAAGCAAAATCCATCCTTGGCCTGTTGAAAAGAACCATCAGTAGCCTAGAGGCAACAATATTCATCAAACTTTTGAAGGATCTTGTTAAGCCTCACTTTGATTTTGCAATGTACCTTGCTGGTCTCTCGTAAGGCTCATTAAAAATGTTCAGAGGTGAATAACAAAGTGCATGAAAAGCCTTTCATATGACAAACACCTCAAGCAACTCAAGCTACCTACTCTTGTCTACATACACATGCATAGTGACATGATACTGACTTACAAGTATAAAAAGGAAGATTCTACCATCTTCATTGGCAGCCATAATACCAGCCATCATCTCACAAGAGGACACTAAAAGAAGCTACCAAACTTACCAAAGTTACTGAAGCTACCAAAATTCAGGGGAGACAAACTACTCCATAAAAGTTTCCAGCAGTGTGTAATCAAAATACCATGCAATTTGAGGACCCTCCCTTATCATGGTGCAGCATTGAAAATTCTAACCCCTGTTTACTGAAGAAAAGGGGTGACACCATTACAGCTTTTAATCAGTTGCAAAACAAACTTAGTTCAAGCCTTTTTCCCATCAACCCCAATCAAAGAACTCAGGGAAACTCCCAAAAAATTACCCAGCTAACAACCAGCCACTGAGAACACTACCACTTCTTTTACAGTCATGTTGCTCCACCTTGGAACTCTTCAAGCAACCAAACCATCTAATCTCAAACCCTAGAGTTTCAAGCATGGCATAGACAGGGACTGGGAGCAGATGGGTGGTATCTATACTGGGACAGCTCAGAGAACTTAACTAAACTTTGAACTCACCACTGGCTAACATATGACAAGGAACTATCCTTTCACACCTGCATAATGGAATTTAAGGTAATCAGCCAATCCTAGCTAGTCTAGTTCTAACAAATATAGGGTAAGAGACCCAGTAGTCAGACAGCTAATTGCTACTTCAAGTTAAATCCTTGTAAAATCTCTATCATACCACCTAGAAAGTGGATTGTTTCCAAAATGTCTTAATAATTATGTGATTAGATTGAATGTCTTAGCCACACACACAACGCATAATCTAAATATACTGACAGACAACAGTCTATCACATCTTGGACACATGACCTTGAAGTTAGAACAAAATATCCAAGTCATACACTGAGGCAATTTTGGATATATTTAATTCAAGACAAGTGTTGTGAAACAGAACAATTACATTTAAACAAGTTAGGATGTAGGAGCAACTCTTGTATGAATTCAAATGTTGAAAAATCAGAAGTTTTCCATGACTGTCATTAGCCAATCTAAAACTAACTAAAGCTAATATTTGTCTGAGATTATCATTAGGCACTGTCCAAGCTTTTAAGTCTTATCTATATATTCTCAATGTATTTTTTTTATTTCTTATTAAATGTACTAGGAGAAGAGTCACAGATGAAAAATTAATGGACCATATATAACTTGGGCTATATGTTTGACCATTAGGGGCAGGGGGCAAAGTAAAGAAAAGTGCCTTTGGGAAGAATATAGGTTAAGTAAGCATTTTAGAAAGTATTAAGTTGTTTCCAGAATTATTTGTTTCCTTCAGAGGAGGCCAACCACAACACTAGCAGGCTACCTATATATTTGCCAATCCTAGTAGAGATTTTAGGACTATTGAAGTAGTGATTTACAGTTTGACTAACTTACTGGGTATCTTAGCCTATGTTTTATTAAAGTTCATATAGCCTAGCCTAATTTTGGAAAATCTAACCACAATAATAATAAGAAGCAGGTCAAAATTTGAACAATTTTGAGACAACATAATGTCATGGAACTAAAAAGGTCAATATATACAAGAATACATAACTGATATAGAGACAGGTGAACATGCTAGCCTACTCAATTCTTTTTAGTTTGCTCTTTCTAAATATATAACTTGAAAATCATTTCAAATAAAATTTTGGGTAAAACACATATTTAATCACACACACACACACAGATAAACTGCAAACCAGGAAGATAAATGGTTTAACATAGGAGCTATAATGGGTAAAATTCTAGTTTAGCTATCTTGGAAAAGGGTTAGGTTAGGAAAATGAAACTTTCAGTAATGAATCAAGGGCAAAAAACATACTCTGCTAAAAACATTAATACCTTTTTTGTGCTGATTCTGAATATAATAATCATTTCTATTGGAAATGAATTTCAGCCCCCCCTATATATGCCAATTCAGGGTAAGGTTAGGTATATATGGAGGGGGGCTGAAATTCATTTCCAATAGAAATGATTATTAGGCTATATTTGTAATCAGCATAAAAAAGGCATCAAATGGTGTATTCACTTTATTTCTAACTCAATAATATGATTTGGTAGAACTTTACCCTTCAAAATGGACATTACCCCTGCAAAATGTGTTAGCTAGGATTATTCTGCATATTATGCAGTAAGAATTGTTTTCTTAATATGTTTCCTTATGGTCAGCTGGACTCCTATGCTTAAAATACTGGTTGGCTAATTTCAAGATTTGTATAGGCTATATATAAATATAGACTGTCAAATTAGCCATCTGGTGGTATTGCCTTCAAAATAACCTACCTTCCTGGGACATACTTTAGTCTGTAGACCCAACCCTGAAAGTTTCACTTTCCTAACCAAGCCCCTTTCCAAGACAGCAAAATAGTTTAACTATAATTTTATCCTACAATGTATGAATGTATTGACATAATTAAGAAAAATATTATTAAGGCTAGGCCTACATATATGACCATCAGGAGGGAAGGGAGATCTAGGCTAGCCTATTTGGAACTGAATTGATTACTAGGCTATATTTGGAGAGAACAAACAATAAAGAATTGAGTAGTATCTTTACCTTGTCCCATAGCCATTTATGAGTCACATATAACCTTGCCACTATGCTAAAACAGGTTATTTTGTGGAACACCTGTTTCAGATAGCCTAGGCATTTAAGTTTCAAGCATGACCACAATAATAAAAAACAGAACAAGATAAATTTGAACTAACTCTAATATGTCATAGCCTAGATCTAAAATAAACAACTTTATTCAGAAAAAGTCTTTGGGACATCAAGCCTAGGTCAAATCATTAGGCCTACACAATAATATTATATTCAATTAATTGTATATTCTAGCCAGATACTAAAATTTTGACTGGTCAAATAGAATAACTAAACTTACAAAATACAGTTTTGTTCTGTTTTGGGGTCAAAAACTTTCCAAGCTTAAGGAGAAAATTCAAAATGATTGTTTACAAATCTATAGACATGGCGTCAAGTTGTTGAATATGATGAGAATAATCAGGAATTTTTATAATAGATGGCAAAGAAGTACCTAAGAAAGCATAAAAAATGCAGCGTCCACATACAGCCCTTTATTAGGCAAATTTTTTTTCAACATCGTCGCGTGTTTTCAATGGTTTCACACACTTTTTCTATTTTCTGATGCAAAAGTCTTCAAGCTGTAATAAAACACGCTAGAAAACACAGTTGTAAGCAATTGCACGTAAGAAAACAGGGATCAGCGCAGAAACTTATGTGACGGAGGGGTTAGGTTCATCAAACCCCAGAAAATCGGGCGAAACAAATAAAAAACATTCAGGGAATCAGAAAATTCTGAATCCTTCGTAAGGCTTCAGGTTTAAAAGGCCATAGGAATGAATACCTGTGCTACAACTACAACCACTACTACTAACAACTCACTGCAGCACTAAGCCACTTGATGCCAACACAGTTGGATACACTCCTTTTCTACTCCAATTTATTTAAAGCTTCCCTTTTTACACCCTCTAAAGATGCTTTAGTTTCCTTTAAATTCTTTCTCGCAGCCTCTTCTCACCCCATTCGGGGACAACCTGTTTTTTTGCCCTAGATGGGTGGAGGAAAAGGATGATTTTTTAAAATCCGTAGTCCTTCACATTTCATATTCATTTCCCATAATATTATTTCCTTTCACATTTTTTGCGATGATTTTCAGTTGCACTTGAACTTTGTTTTCGCCGTGTTGATATTAGCATTCACTGTGCTTTAGAGTTTAAGTTTGAGGAATGTGCATAATGGCTAAATTGAATGTTTGATAGGGTTATGAACCCCCTAATTGTAAATAACTATATAATGTTCCAACTAAAGTTGTTATTTTTATTCGCTACGATCTAAGGTCATTATCACAAGTTTAAACTTGGAAAACATATATTTTATCTTACTTAAAATCCTTCCTGGCTCTGTGGTTCTCATCCAAAATCTAGTGCATCAAAAAAAAAAAATCGTTTTGAGTAAAGGATATACCTCGCCTAATCTTAAACCGACAAGTTCAATGGCGCAGTCCGAATTTTTTCAGCTACTATAATTTCTGAGACACAATCTATTATTTACAAAGGTAAAAAAAAATAATGGTTTTCCACGGGTAAAACATAGTACCACTGTACTTTTGAGCAGGGTTGCCACTCAGTCGGTTTTTTTGGTGCCACTTTGGATGGCAAAATAGTGTCAATTTTGTATAAAAAGTGTCATTTTCCAAAAATTTGCCACTCGCGACGCTTCGCGTCGCTCACGCTCATATCTACAAGCTTTTTAAATTGAAAATATTACCCAATCCGCTTGGGATCACCCCACGTGGTTTCCTGCGTCTTTAAAGTCTCCATTATGAAATGTCGGATCTAACGCCATCTATCAACCATAAAAAAGAAATTAGTCTGTGCTAAACCACTAAGTAAAATTAGTCGGTGCTGATTTCCGGCTTTGCGCAGCACTTCCACTCTTGTCAACTTTCCAACCCCCCTCCTAAAAACCCGCTAAAACACCAATGGTGCTTACTGAATAAAACGGGATCTCGTCCCACAGAGTACTTTCTTCTCTCTTTTTTTCTGAGCAGTCTTTGTTCATAGAGTGAAAAAGGAACGGAAAAAGAAAAGAGGGAAAACCTTCAGTTTTTTTCTTTTGAGAAAACAGAAAAAAGGGACAGCAATACTCGTCTAGATTGAGAGTTTTTCATCCAGTTTTTCCATAAAATAGACTATCTGGATTATTACAGTGCATTCAGGTGCTTGAAACTTTTCTTTTCTCCGAAAATGCTGTAGAGAATGCCTCGAACATAGATCGTAACTATTGATGACCCTATGATAAACACAACTAATAGTGGTTCAGACACCAACTCTTTCAAATAATTCATTTGGCAAAAACTAGTGGAAAAACAATAAGACAGCTATATCCTCTAGACTGTTTATCACAACCTGAATAGAATAAGTTTCACGAGAATTCTCGCCACTCCCGGTAAATTTTTCTTTACGAAGTCTCCAGGGACTAGGGCATAGGAACAGTCAACTAGCATTTTAAGTATCAATATGAAAGCACCTTTATAATAAAAAATGAGTATTTAGAGTATCAGCGTGAAAGTACATTTACAATCAAAAATTAGTAGGAATGAAATAACTAAAATGAGGAAGTGCGTCCAAATTCAATTTATGTATTGATGTAACAAAAATTTAAGTAAGAAAAAAAAGTGAAATCAGATTGTGATTTTGCTAATGATTGCATACGATTTAAGATAATGGAAGTTTCGGTATCAATTTTGTTTTTAGTATAATGGTTATATATGAATATTCATTTGTCCATTGCCAAGAGTTCAAAGAAAAAATATGAAAAGTATGAACGGAAATGTTAGAGGGCATTTTTGCGTCACTGGCCCAGTCACTGAAGAGGTCACTAGATATTCTTGTGGGACAACAGTGAGCTCAGTGGATGAATTTGCGTTGCTGAGTCGTTGTGTGATGTCACCAGTGAGCTTTTTAGTCACTGGACTTCAAGAGCTCCAGTCACGGAAATCAATCAAAAGACGCGTAATGTTATGCAGTCACTGGCCCAATGACTGGTTAACATAGTTACAGCTATTAGCATAGTGGCGAAAAAAATACACTCTTAGCTTTTCTTGCTCTTTTCTTCTTTGAATTGTAGTCAACCCTCAACTAATAAAACATAACAATTGAATTAGGACCCACTCAAAAATTGCAAACTGCTTGACTGAATTATCGTCTATGAGCCTACAAACTATTGCAACAACACAAAATAGTTGAACTAAACAACTGAAAACAATTGAAGGCTTCTCCACCACATTGCAGTTAAGTGTCTGTCTGAGTCCTCTTTATTGCCAAGTATTTCGTACCGAAGATCACTGGGTGATCTTCGCTTATCAGTGACAAGAATGAGAATATAAAAATTTCTCACACACAGATAGAGACGAACACGTTTACGTTTTTCACCACACAGAAAGATTCTTGCATCCAATAATTGCCGCACGTGGAGTGCGGCTTTTTCTTAACTGAAAGAAAAAGTATATATTAAAACATTGACAGTTTTCCCTCCGGTTTTTTGTCTGAAAAAATTCTTGTTTTGTAAGATAGTGTTACTTAGCCAAAAAAGTGCCACTTTTGATAAAAAATGTCCTAATAGTGCTAGGTGTCCCAAAAAGTGGCATTTAAAAAAAGTGTCAAAAGTGACACTAAAGTGTCACCGGTGGCAACCCTGCTTTTGAGTGGCAAAGACGGGAAGAAAACTGACTTAGGAAAACCTGGTGCTAGGCATATTCCCTCCGGGGGGGAAATGGAAATATTTCTTGTTGCTTTTGAAGACACGAATCGTCAATACTTTCTATGCAACTGGAAAGCTGAGTAAATAGTTTCTTTACACTTTAAAATTGATTGACTATGTCAGAACTAACTGTTATCAAAATCTCTTTTTTTAAAGTTTTGGTTACTACTACCCCGTGGCACTCCTTACTACCATATCGTTACCGCAAGCTTCTTGATGGAGGGGGGTTATAGATTAATTTTTACTTCCCCCCTCACCAGACTATATCTGATGCAAAATTATACTCAGTGCTTAGAATTTTATAAAATATAACCTTAATCAAGATGGTTAAACGAAGTCTTAAGTGTCTACATTGACCTTTTATTTATATGAGCCACACAACTTTCAACCCGCAAGATCCTATCAACCTCCTAGGGCTCAGTTGGAAAAAAAACTCGAAAATCCTCCTTACCCTTTCAGAAAAACCTCATAGGAATCCTTTCTCATTTCAAGAATCCGAAAAATAACACACGTCGGATCTTACCTTAGGAGCAGAGACTCAAGTCCAGGACCGGATAAAGAGCAATTGGACGATTGGGCCCAATCGGGCCCTGCGTTTGAAAGGGCCCTGCACTGCCATCAAAATAATTTTTTCCCGAAATTGTGAAATATTCTTAACAATTAACATAAGCTCAAAAACGTAAATTAACGTAAGCTCAAAATAAACAAACTTGACAATCAAATGAAACAAGATAAAGAAAAGGAACTAAGAAATGTAAATGCGTGGGCGTAAATGAAGAACCTAGACCATCAAATCAAAAATGACAAGACCAATCCGAGCCCCTAAGGCAAAGGGAAAGGAAAAAAATGTCTGAAGTAATGATAAACAAAACGAAGAGCAAAGAAATAGCCGGTTAAAAGTGGCAGTGAGAATTGCAATGACCCGAAAAATAAAGTGAAGAACAACACAAATATGGGGCTACAAGAAATGCAACAGTGAGAATCCGAAGGAATCAAAAATGAAAAACACAAAACATGCGCTTAGAAGATGTACGGCAGCGAGAACAAAGAAATATGCAGTTAGAAGATAAGTGGCAGCGAGAATTACAAGCAACAGCAGGAATCAGAACGTATCAAAAATGAAAGTGATGAACATAGCATTGTTGGGCTAGTAGATATGCTAAAGCGTGGATCAGGATGCGTCAAAAATTACATTGAAGAACAAAGAATTATGATGTTAGAAGACAAGTGGCAGCGAGAATCAGAATTGATCAAAAATGAAAATGTAGAAGAAAGACATGTTACGTTAGAAGAACAACACCATTAAAATCTTTGACTTCAGCAAACTGTTGCAAAAACCAAGTAAAAACCTACAAAGATGCCGTAAGCTACGCAAGTTTTAATTACTAGTCATTGGGACTCTTCAAGGTTGTGTGTATTAACTGAGTTAAAATTAACCGCAGAAAAAGTAGCCAATAATAGTAATTTATTTGAGGGTTCCTACCTGCTTGGTCAAAGTGCATTGCTACCTCCATAATTTCCAAGGAATTGGTTTGCCCTATTATAGGACATCACTAGCTCTCTATTGAGTTCCACAAACAAATACGAAACTTAAACTCATGTTTTGCTTTAGTTTCATTCAACGTAAGTGGTGATCAAACCATCAGTAGTCGTTATGTTTTCAGCTTCAAAGAAGCTTGACAAACTCATCACAAATTAAATTTAGTGACAAATCCATCACAGACCCCAGAGGTGATTTTGAACCACATTCATATGGTCAAATTTTACTTTTTAGGTGCTGATGAAGACCTGGCACATATTTTAATTTGTGGGATCGCTCGTGACCCAATGGATCTTTTGAAAGAAACATTACAAGAATCAAACAACTATACTAAAGGTTTTATGAAAATTCGAGAAGGAGTTTTACTTAAAATTTAACTTAAAATGAATTTTAAAATTTTGTCAAAGTAAAAAATTTGAATTCAATCTAAAACAGTTAAATTTTTTTTTTACTCAAAATGAATTTGAATTTAATTAAAAATTTAACATATAGAGAGGGACCCACAAAACAATTCCAATCAGGTCCCACACGTAGTCGACCCAAGTCTGCTAGTCCACTGCCAAGAAGAAACAAAATACCAGGGCCATATAACCATAGCTATAATAGTCACAAAACTAGAGGCGCATAGGATTATGGCAGTCCAATTTCAAAGCCTCGTATAAGTATTTTTCAAGTTCTCGAGAAAATGATGAAATCGGGATTTTTTTTATGCTTGCAAAGATAAAAATCAATGAAGATTTAGTAGTTCGTCAGTAGGTTTTTCGGAGTCCGTTTACCCTGTCCTTGCTGCTCAATTTTCCGCCGGGAAAAAAACTATGCTTGGTGATTCCAGTCGGCACTATATTTTGGCTGTTGAAACAACTCAAAACATGGTCTTAGTTTTAATTCTGATTAAAGTTTTGTGATGCTAGGTTGTACCCCAGAAAAAGTTTGAAATGCGTCATTGGACTCACTGTGTAAGAGCAGTGGGATTGATCTCTGCTTGGTAATACGGAATCTAGAGTTCAATCTCAGCTGCCGCAAGGTCCGGAACATGCATTAGCATATCCAAATCATCAACCAAAAAAGTAAAAAATAAGAAGAGCTGACATTGGCGATACTGGGAGAGGTTCATCTTCAAGTCAAATTCCATTTTGTTTAGATACTAGGTTTTGGCAGAGGGCAGCCACGAGGAACTTATTCGACAAAATATTCCCTGTTTTCATTTCTATTTTGTGGGACTTCGGCTTTACATTAGACAAAACATACTTCTCCTTCTTACGATAGAAACAGTGACGTATTTTACTTTTTTAACTCTTTTTATTTCAGCTTCCAAGCAGAGATGTCATTCGTTTTCGCCGAATTTCTTTCGGAAAATTGAATACGAACAAATTTGGGGAACCGGCTTAGATACTTTGAAGAGTAGTATGAGCTTGTTTACGAGGTATATTAGGTATTAGCTTTTCAATATTGTATTGTATCCACAGACATTGAATACAGTCTGAAATTATGCGTATTTTTACTGTTTTGATAATATCATATCAAACAGTTTGAGGTACAGCAACTTTCCCCTAGGGGTGGGGGATTTCCAGGAAAAAGGTTTCGCAGAGGGGATATCCGCCATAATTTGGAAAATAATCAGAAATTAAAGTGTTTTTCAAATGAAAGTATGCTAGGGAGAATTTTTCAGGGAAAAGGGCCATCAAACAGTTCGTGGTAGAGCTTCCAGTGGGATGGGGGATTTCCAGCAAAATATTCCACAAAGGGGATATCCGACATGGTTTGAAGAACAATCGGAAATGAAAGCATGCTAAGGCGAATTTTTCAGGGAAAAGTGCTGTAAGTTACGAAATTTACCCATTGTTTACGTATAGTATTTGTTAATGAGTCCGCAAGAAATTTTCTTGATGGATCCTAAGCAAGGATGAAATTGTCCTGAGGAAAAATTTAGAAGAGGGGGAGGATATTTTACGTGGGACAAACTTTCCTTAGAAGAATTTTCTGTGGAAAGAGACAAATTTCCACAGAGGGAAGCTGAATTTCTCGGCAATGTTTAAAAAACGATCAGAAATTGAATAAAAAAAATAGTTTTTTCGATTGGAAGTAAGGAGCAACATTAAAACTTAAAACAAGCGGAAATTACTCCGTATATGAGGCGCGTTGCCCCCTCCTTAATACCTCGCTCTTTACATTAAAGTTCGACTTTTTGTCTTAATTCTTCAAGAACAACTCCTGAAACACAAGGGCCACTTAGTTAGAATAAGAAGCTTTTTCAAAAAATATAAAATACTATAGCGTGAAGAGCGAGGTATTGAGGAGGGAGCAAACTCCCTCATATACAGAATAATTTCTGCTCGTTTTAAGGGTACTTGTATGATATACCCCTGCAGCTCAAGAAGTGAGGTCAGGTTAATTCTAATAAACAAATATGATAAAAATATAATACTTTGGAAACAAATTTCTGCTATACATTTGCACATTAGGGGGAGGGGAGTAAAGTACAGTGGGTCTGCATGCAAAATGTGCTAGCTAAAATTATTCTGATAGTATGAAGTAAGAACTGTTTTCTGACTTCACACTGTACAAATACTTTACCCCTCCCCCCTCCCCATCTAATATACAAATATATAGCCCAAATTATATATTTATCATCTACTCTGTCAATTCTCTTTGTCTTTTGTTACGCTAAGTTGAAAGAAATCGGTTTACAGTGCGTCAATGAATGAACAACTTGAGCTGCAGAAGGTATATCATACAAGTACAGTTTTAAGTTATAATGCTGCTCCTTACTTTCGGTAAAAAAAAACTCGCTTTTTTATTTAGTTAGTACAAGGAATCTGGTCAGGTTTAAAGCGGTAATCCCCAAGGAGAAAATGGTTCAAGTGATTTTCGTCACCGACAGCAAATGAAAACCATTCTCTTTGACAGGGGATTTATAAGAGTATTTTTCAGTTGGAAAAAACCCGAAAATCCAAGTTTTCGATAAGTACTTAAGGATTTGTAAGTTTGTGATCAATGGCAAAATTGATTATAATAAGCTGTATTTAAGACAGGGTTACTACCTTTAATTTGCTAAAAATTAAATTTGCCAATACAGTCATATACGCGGCATTGCCGAGCATCTTGTAATACGACCTCAAATGCCTTCGATAAACCTTTATAATCGATGATCCCTAAACTTATAAATCCTCAAATCCTTTCCAAAATTTGGAAATCTTTTAACTTCCAAAACAGTTATTTAAAAATGCCAAAATATCACAAGAAAATGAAAAATCACAGTCAAAATTTTGATTAAGGACAATTTACTAAAATCCTGAATATTCTTCGGAGTAAATTCACTAAATAACAACATAAAAAGTCACTTGTGAATGAATTAAGAAGTATATCTATAGTTGCAAAAAATAATTCTGAATGAAAATTTGGACTGCAACTTTTTTTTTTGCAAAATTTGGTATTGTGAAAAAGCTTCCTTACCAAAATACTGATCACCCTACGACTGGCTTTGTCAAAACGGTCGGGTTCGTTCAATGTCTTTTATACGACCGAATTCATATCACCAGGCAATTAGAAAATTACGGCCTGTATACCAATAATCAACCATTTTACCACTAAGTTGTGTCTAAATTTCTATATCTTTCTATGAAACGGGTTTCCAGGAATAGCATTCTTCTGAAGAGCACTATAAATGGTGGAGCAACGTCTCACAAAGCTATTTTTCAAGTGCGAGGTGTCTCCTCTTATTGGTCCAAGCGTACTATATTTCTGCATATTTTCGCATTGGCTTGGCAAGGGGTAGTAGAAGTAGAGATAACAAGTCGGAGGGAGGGTAGTAGATGTACTTATGGAGGAAGTACAGTGGATGTACTAATACAGCAATGGACATTACACCAAATCTCTCACTGAGACACCTAAATAACCCAGTTCCTACTAAAACCGGCCTTTGAGACCTTATTTCAGGTGACTTTTTATGTATGTGCACCAAGGACCTGTCCTCGCTCGCTCAGGATCTGTTCCAATAAAATGATTCCTCTTTCGAATTTCTAAAACAACTGGTACGATTCAATTATTTCTGGAAAAAAAAACAACAACAAAAAAAACCCATCAGTTTGTTTGTACCATGTTCATGCCTGTTTACCTCACGGTAGAACGCTCTGCTAGATCTCACTAAATGCTGTCTGAGAAATTTATTACCTTTAGAAGAAATACTGACGTAGTTACACGCGTCATTTGTATTTTTCTGCCCCATAGTTTTCCAGGTCAATTTTATCCGCATCACCATAGTTTATTATAGTTACTGGCCTTGCTACATTAGGGGCTGTCAGAGTCTATTATTTCATAGTTTTGGCTATTTCATGGTCTTTCTCGTTTTTAATCTAGTTAACGGTTTTGGTTTCTTTTCTTCTTATATTTCATTGCTGCACTTTGTTTTCTTCATTATGCGCTAAAATAAATTACTGTTATAACACAAAGGGTGCATCACAGCAAAGAGTTCACATAGGTGGGAATTTTCTTACACCTTTTTTCTGACGATTGAAACACAGACATGTAACATGTTCAAATTAACTCGTTTACTGCATCTTCTACTCATAACTTTGGCACGCTCATTGCGCCTTTTCTTCCATTTGGTTGAGAGACAAGCAAAACCGGTTGCTTAGGTCTGATTCTCTATTACCACTGACTGCCACCATTGTTGCTAACTGCATATCTTCTTAATTAACGCAATCCTTTTCTATGTTTTCTGTATCTATTCAGGTAATAAATCTATGACTGCAAGTAAGAAAATAAACATAACTGACGAAAACAGAAATATGTGATCAAGTAGTGAGAAAAAATATAAGAAAAAATCCCAGCTTTACATTTGACTCGAAGCCTATGTTAACTTTTTGACATAGACAAGCAGAAAAGTCAAATAATTTATGTTGAAGCTCAATTTTTTCATAATCATTTATTAAGAGTAAAGCCAACAAGGGGGTGAAGCCAAATTAGGGGTAAAACTATAGGTTGGTGGTAAAGCCAACGAGACAAAACTGTCATCCGTTACACATTGTCAATAAACAGAAACGCTATAACAGAAACGCTGGAGTCTATAAATTAATCAAACAGTTCGTGGTAACGAACTGTAAGTAAGGAGCGACCCAGCTCAATAGTAGCCGAAACTCTAAAAACGGAATTTTGATACCAATGGATACAACAAGATTATAGGCTTTTTATGCTGATTTCAAATATATAAATTTCATCAAGTTATTAAGTTTTGTCTTATCCATCAAAGGTTACGAGCCTGAGAAAATTTTCCTGATTTTCGAAAAAAGGGGGAAAACAGCCCTTAAAAGTAAAATAATCTCAATGAAAATCACACCACCAGATTCAGCTTATTAGAGAGCCCTAATGTACAGGTTTCAAGCTCCTACCTGCAAAAATGTGGAATTTCGTATTCTTTGCCAGAAGAAAGATCAGGGATGCGTGTTCATTTGTTTTTTTATTCTTTTTTTTCCAGGGGTCATCGTATCGAACCAGTGGGCCTAGAATATCAGGAGAGGGCTCATTCAAACAGAAATTAAGAGTTCTAGTGCCCTTTTTAAGTGACCAAAACAATTGAAGGGCAACTAGGCCCTCTCCCCGCCCTTTTCCCTCGAAAATAATCTGATCAAAATTTTGAGATAGCCATTTGATTCATTATAGTTGAAAGGCCCAATAACTATGCCTTTCGGTATAACATGACCCCCCGAAGCCCCAGGGGCAAGGTCTTTTAGTTAAAAAATTTGCCCATAGTATCTGTTACAGGGATGTAGACATACATTTTCGGGTGGGGGGAGGCAAATTTTCTGCTGTGGGTTTTTCCATGGAGAAATTTTTCCTGGGGAGGGAAGTTTCCAGGAAGTGAACTTGTCAGGGGAAGTTATACACTGGGAGAATTTGCCAGAATTCTTATACAAAATTATTTTTATATGTCTTGCTTTCTCTTTTCCGTCTCAGTTTTACGCGCAGAGTGGTTAAAAGTAATTGCCCGGGGTAAATTTTCACCGGGATTGAATTGTCTAGAGGATATTTCCGTGGGGAGGGGGTTACTCCGTGGAAGTGGGGAAAAAATTCCTGGTATTATTTAAAAAACGATCAAAAATTAAATAAAAAAAACACGTTTTTCAACTGAAAGTAAGGAGCAATATTAAAACTTAAAACGAACAGAAATTATTACGTATATAAAGGGGGTTGCCACCTCCTCAACACCTCGCTCTTAACGCTAAAGTTGGAATTTGTCCAACTCCTTAATAATGACTCCTGAAACCAAGGGCCGTTTAATTAGAACAAAAAGACGCTTTTTTAAAAGTACTAATAAACTTTAGCGTACAGAGCGAGGTGTTGAGGAGGGGGCAACCCCCTTTATATACGTAATAATTTCTGTTCATATTAAGTTTTAACGTTGATCCTTACTTTCACTTAAAAAAAAACTTTTTTTTATTTAATGTCTTTCATGGTCGTAAGGTTACTTTAAATGTGTTTCTACAAACATTTTTACATTGGTTGGCCAACCGAAGCCTTTTCACTTGCTTAAAATTTATTTTGAAAAGTTAGTCAACAATCGGTATCTCGATATCAATCGGTATCAGCCTCTTTTTCTTCTATAAAAAAAAGAATAGCAAATGCAGAGGCGCGTGAACAAAAAAAATTGGACATACCCAGGGGAGAAGGAATTTACCGAATTTACCCCCCCCCCCACACACAAACCGGTTGAGATATTTCTCTGACTCGTAAATTTCTCCTAAAAACTAAAAAAAAATGATAAAACTTATCTTAAAAATCTTTCCAGCTAAAAGAACTTTACAACCTAGCGATTAAGGTTGTAATCGCTAAGCACTGCAGTGAAATTTTGAATTTTTCGGATATTGATAAATTTTAAAATTTGTTTTGAAAAACTAAAAACTAAAAAAAAATCTAAATTAAAAAATCTGAAAATTAAAAGATCCAAAATTTCCGAATTAAGAAGCTTGATCGTTCAATAGCAAATTATAATTTAAAAATGCGTTTACAATGGTTCATTTCAATATCCAGAATAACTTAGGACTAACCAAGTTACAAACATCTTTCGTGCGACAAAATTGACCCGAAAATTACTAAAGAGATGAATTTTAATTACAGATCTCTGAGAACAAGAAGTTTGAATGACAGAATTTAAAATACTTCTTCTAAAAATGAATACACAACGTTCTTTATAATTTGCAGGGGAGGGCATCCGATTTCAGAAATCACGCACATGAGATGGTGCACACCAAGCGACGCTGAACTCTGCGGCATATCTGGCGTTCTGAGATGCAATCAGCTAGTGGAAAGTCGGAACTCGCTCAATAATTTTTAATTTAGCTCATTGACAGGATGGATGAACCCGCGATAAAATGGACGAAGTTTGACAAAAAACGCGAAAGCCTTAGTTTATAAGCAGAAACACAGCTGCTGAACCCAAGCTATAAGCGGATGTCAGCTGATGCTAGCTTATACGACTAATTTGACCATAGCCTTAAAAACAAGGAGACAGAGACAACCTGGTATATTAAAAAAAAAGATTATCTCCAATATTCACAATAGATGAACTTCCATTTCACTCTTTTTATATACTAACTAAACCGGCAGATTAACAAAAGACATTTACAGGTCCCAATTGAAATACAAAGCAAAAAAAAAAAAAAGAAAATCACAATTTAGCCTTTAAAGTTTCCTCGGCCTTGTTCTGAAATTCTTGGAGCTTCATAGCAAGTCCCATATTTCCCTGGATTTTCAGCTTTCCCTGGAAAAAGGCTTTTTGAGAGTTAAGTCGACCTGACATCAGTTCAAGCAAATCTGAATCGTCCATGGTAATCGTCACATCAGGCTTTGCTAGTAAAAATAAATAATATATAAAAAAAGAGATTTAGCAAGGGAAATTAAATGAAGTCAATTTTTCCCCATATTCTAGATACCCCAAGTGGCGGACAATGGTGAGTAGAATCCAACTTAAGTGCATCTTACAAATAATACCCCATCTAAATACCCCAACAACAGAAATTGATGATTAAATCCGCAACTTGGGTCCCTTTTACAAGTAAAACTCCAAGTAAAAATAACCCAAGAGGCGACCAATGGTGAGTAGATTTCCAGCTTGGGAGCATTTTAAAAACACATTTAAACCAATTAGCCAGGCAATACATCTACACGAATCGGTTAGGCAAAAAAAAAAACAGCCTACAAAAAAAGCCTACAAATGAGCCCCCCCCCCAATCAAGTACACTCCCAAGGCCATATACAGGAGGTTACCGAGTTTATCCCCCCTCCTCTCTGAAATTCTGTCCGACCCGTAAAATGTAGCAAAAATACATATGCGTTTAGTAAACATTTTGTACCCATACCCCCCAAAAAATATCCTGGATATGCCCTTGGATACCCTACTAGTTACTCTAATTATTGACTCTCCATAAAATTCAGTCTATTTACATCTTACAACTACCCACTGACTTTCTATTAATTAGTTCTAATTATTTAATTCTTTGAATTTCGCCGTCATGTCTAACACTATAAAGATTCTGATGTTTGACCAGCCAATTTTTATTTTCAAACTATAACTGGGCTATATACAGCACAAACAAAGATTAGTCCAGCTCCGAATATGAGCTAGCCACCTCCATTTCCTCACTGTCACCAGCTTTTAGTAAGTAGGTAGGGGAGAGGGCAGAAGCTTTGGGGAGGGGGGATAGAGAGAGAGAGAGAGAGAGACCTGAGCTTAAACTTGACCCTCTCTTTATAGGACTCCTGGTTTCCCATTTTTAAAACGTAGGAGCTGAAAAGCGTAAATCCTTTTATAAAACAGAAACCAGTGGTCGCCAAATTTTAAGCGACTGAGCCATTTCTTACAGCTCATAAGCCTTAGTGGGAGCTTCCCAACAAAGTAGTAAATCCTACATGCTTTTAATAAATTACACACTTATTTATTACCTTTAAACATATATTGCTCTCGATCGTAAACCAACATGAATGAAAATTAGATATTCGGCTTAGGGACAAAAGGTCAAATATTAAGCAAGTGCTTTTAAAGATAGGTAACTTTGAAAATCAGCCAGGTCGGTGTCCATCGCAGTGTTGTCTTCTTCAAAATTTTGCAAGATTCAAGATAAAAATTCATCAGCATCAGTTTCTAAAAGGAGATGTGACGAAATGTGCAAGAGTCGAAATGCGTTGAAAGCATTGATGGAATTATGTTTTTCAAGGCTGAAAGAGTTGCAAAATATTCTATGTTGTTATAAGGAGGCTGTGAAAATCCTTGCTTGCTCAAGTTGTAGGTAAAAAAAAAAAAAAATGCAGGGATCTAAAAAGTTTTAAGTTGTGAAACCTCGTGCAAATTCATTTATTCAACTCTTCTACAACTGCAGTTGGAGACATTCGCGCAGATGGAATGTATGACATTATCTCACCTTATGTTTTTAAAATCGTAAATAATAAATCCGCAGCTTTAACTAATTTATCAGCTTCGTAAGGTTTTTTTTTAGCAATAGTCTTTGAAGCGCGAAAACATGCCTCAGTTGCTACTTCGTTGCTGTCTTATTTTATAGTGAGTATTTAATTGGGAAGAAAATGATAAGTTTTTTTTATGGAGCCAGTGACGTTCACTAGTTCTATACCACTCTCTACGGCTATAAGGTCGAGAAAGCTCAGAGATAAAGGTTAAGATGGCTAGGACACGTTTTGTGGACGAAGGATGACACACTGCCAAAAATTGTCCTTTTCTGCCATCCATCTACCGTCAAACAAAAAGCAGGTGGTATTCCCAAACGGGGTGGGAAGATATTGTAAGAAAAGAAACTGGGACTCCTTGGGGATATGTATAGAAGGGATCTTTGAATAGGTTGGGGGAGGGAGGAGGAGCAACCGTAGCTATGGTGGTGCCAGGCGGCTTGATGCTGCAGTGACTTGTTAGCAGTAGTGATAGCGGCTTCCACTGGAACCAGTTTGTAATGACGCGTTGTACATATCCGAGGGAAGCTCTTGACTACTGCTCCTACTAGAACCTGCAAAAGGTTCAGTGATGCAGACCAAACTTTCGTTTTTTCACTTGTTTGCCAAAGACTGTCGCAGATGGGTGATTCATATCCGTAGGTGGTGGAGCGATCAACTTGCATATTGCACAAAAGTTTCTTCATTAGTTGTCTTCCTAGTTTTGACGATAAAATTATCCATGTCAGTTGACGCTTATTGGTCACATTCATATTTTTAATGATTATTTAAATAAGTAAATAAATAAAATCTAAAGACAAACTCAAAATATCGGAAATTCAAAAAACGAACACCACGAAAAATTAAGAAACAAAAATGTGAAAATATACACAAATACAAATAAAAACGAAACAAAGTAGAAATTTATGTAATAAGTATATTTTATAATCGCAATTTATAATAGCCTTATAAAAAAGTTTTAATTGACATTCCTTCTTGTTAGTCAAGGACCCACGATTAAGAAAGATTGCTAGAAAATAGTTGCCAGGCTTCAACGAGCTAAAGTAGGTTTGAATATGAAATCTAGGGCAGAAACAAGCGCTGAAAACGAATATCTGGTGGCACATTCAAAATTCCTTGCGCCAATGGCAAAAAAGGCGTATCTGCAGAAATCGAAAAAAAAAAAAAAAACAAAGATTGGGTATATTTTTAGTCTGGGGAGCTTTTTTGAGCATTTTTTTCTGATAGAAACTTCTCCGTATGGGCAATTTCAGATACAATTCCACTAATGAGAGCTTTTAAGATTAGAGGGGGATTATTATCTCTCCACTCTAGTTTTCACGTTTACCTTGTCTTAATTTGCAATTGCAAGTATTAAGAACTTACGAGTTCTCCAACTGATCGACATTACGTGAAAAGCCTATACTCTGTGAAATACTAATTATTTTTCAAGTTCTCTCCCCACCCCCCCCCTAATTACCCTGATGTGACCCAGATCTTTCTACGCTTGGACACCCTCTTTGTGCTACACGTATTCACCTAGCGCAAATTTTAAGGTAGCGCTACTTAGCAATGCGATCTCATTGCACGAACGCCAATGTCATCACTTCGTTGATTAATTAAAAAAAAAATTCCAAAAAATAAGTTTTTCAAAGAAAAGTAAAGGTCGTTTTAAACTTAAGCTCAGCAGATACAAATACCTGTTAAAATTCAAACTCAAAACGACCAAAAATTACTATAAAGGAACCCAAAACGAACAGAAATTAGATAAACGATCATAGCAAAAAAACATACAACAAGTAATAATACAAATGAATAAACAGATCTTAAAGCGAGTAATGCTTAGATTGAATATGAAAATCAAGCTTAAAACGAACAGAAATTAAGTAAACAATCAATGCAAACAAACATAAAATAGATATTAATGTAAACGAATAAATAAATCTTAAAACGAGTGAAACTTAAATTGAATATGCAAATCAAGCTTGACACGAACAATAATCACTACAAACAAGAGTTTGAGTATCACCTCCTTCTCTCACTGTAGAAGTCTAAAACCTACTGCGTCATTGGCGCTTTACTGAAAACCAATTTTATGACAAATATTTTCTTTGGTACTTAATATTGAAAATAAACGTTAAAATTAGAGTAAAATTTTGAAGTGATGAGCTTTCAGCAATTAATATTATTATGCATCAAATATTCAGTTTAATTTATTAGCTCTTTCTAAGGTTGTTCAAGGCGAATATAGTTTCACTACAAACAAGAGTTTGGATACTGCCCCTTCCTTAACTGGAAATAAAAACCAAGCTGCGTTATTAGCGCTTAACTGAAAACGAATTATATTACAAATATTTTCTTTTCCAGTTCTTACACAATTGAAAATATGAATTAAATTACAGTGAAATAAATTCTTGAACTGATGGATCTTTCAATAATTAATATCATTATACATCAACTATTCAATTTGATGTTGTTTATAGTATAAACAACATCAAATTGAATAGTTGATGTATAATGATATTAATTGTTGAAAGATCCATCAGTTGAAGAATTTATTTCACTGTAATTTAATTTATATTTTCAATTGTGTAAGAACTGGAAAAGAAAATATTTGTAATATAATTCGTTTTCAGTTAAGCGCTAATAACGCAGCTTGGTTTTTATTTGCAGTTAAGAAGGGCGTATCCAAACTCTTGTTTGTAGTGAAACTATATTCGTCTTGAACAACCTTAGAAAGAGCTAATAAATTAAACTGAATATTTGATGCATAATAATATTAATTGCTGAAAGCTCATCACTTCAAAATTTTACTCTAATTTTAACGTTTATTTTCAATATTAAGTACAAAAGAAAATATTTGTCATAAAATTGGTTTTCAGTAAAGCGCCAATGACGCAGTAGGCTTTTCCAGTTCTTACACAATTGAAAATAAAAATTAAATTACAGTGAAATAAATTCTTCAACTGATGGATCTTTCAACAATTAGTATCATTATACATCAACTATTCAATTTGATGTTGTTTTTACCAGGGCCGTAACCAGGATTTTTGTTCAGGGGGGTTTTACTAATTTTTGACTTTTTTTTTTGGGGGGGGGGGTTTACTAATTTTTGACTTTTTGGGGGGGGGGGGTTTACTAATTTTACTGATTTTTACCTAGGTTTTACTAATTTTCGACTTATTTTCGAGTCGGTCAAAAATTTCGGGGGGAGGGGTTCAAACCGGGTACTCACTGATTGTTTATTTAATTTCTGTTCGTTTTAAGTTTCATTTATATTTCATTAATAAAATATTTTTTTTGTTTTAAGCTTTATTTTTATATTCAATCTAAGCGTTACTCGCTTTAAGATCTATTTATTCATTTATATTATTGTTCGTTGTATGTTTTTTGGTATGATTGTTTATTTAATTTCTGTTCGTTTTGGGTTTCATTTATTCTTTAATAGTGATTTCTGGTCGTTTTAAGTTTGAATTTTAACAAATATTTGTATCTGCTGAGCTTAATTTTAAAACGGTCTTTACTTTTCCTTGAAAAACTTATTTTTTGGAAAGTTTTTTTTTAAGTAATTTTTGTTCGTTTTTTATTGCAAAATGTTTCAAGTTTTAAAAAATTCCTTATTTCAAAAACAAACTTAAAAAAAAAATAATCAAATGTTCATCAAAGTATTAAAACTGGTATCAAATTAACAATATCAAAGTAAAAAAAATGGGTTTGTGTCAACCTCGGAGTTTTTATTATCTTATGTTTGAACTATTTTTAACAAAACGGCTATATCAAAACTTTTATCGGATAGGTTTGGGGAAAAAGGGCGTGGGGGGGGGGGGGGTTTCTAATTGCCCTTCGATCTCTTTTGACTCTTTAAAAGTGAACTAGAACTTCCTATTTTCAATAAAATGATCCCTCTCTGAAGTTTAAATGAGCATCCCTTCTATAAGAACCATATAAATCCCCAGAGTATAACTTACAACGCCTGTCCCTGGGTCCTGGGGGGTTGTGTCGACCCCGGAGTTTTAATATATGATGGTTGAACTATTTTTAACAAAATAGCTATCTCAAATTTTTATCTGATGGGTTTATCCATCCGATAAACCCAAAGGCGTGGAGGGCGGGAGGGGCTAGTTGCCCTTCGATCTTTTTTTACTCTAACAAAATGAACTAGAACTTCTATTGGACGAAGTTCTATCGAGGCTAGGATTCAAATTCTGTGCACTTTAATTTATTCCAAGTGGCTTCTGTTTTGATGCCACTAACGGAAGGGAGTTGCAAAGGTGTTGTCACCTTCCTGTGCAGGCCCAATTTCTCTGTTCCTCCCCCTTTGAACATAACTCTAATGCAAGTAGAGGAAAGTTGGTTTCTGGTGTCACCACTTAGGTACGTTTTAATAATGTGCAGTTAGGAAGCTAGATCCGACTGTGATCATCATTTTTTCTTTTCTCTCTCAGTACATTATTCTGTTTCACATTTTAAGTTCAAACCTCTCATCTAGGTCGAAAAAAAAGAAAATATAGCTGATGACGTCATCGATTGTGCGAATTAGGTGATATCTCCTTTGGCGCACAAAATTTTCGTTGCGCCCGCCTATATTCGTTTCAGCAACCAATTCTGGTACTGATAGATTCCTCAAACCTTCTTTAGCTCGTTGAAGCCTGTGATGTTAGAATTTCGTTGGCTGGGTTCCTGACTATGTTATAAGAAAGCCTTTAACCATTACAGGTACCCGTTGTTTCGATTTTTCGAAAGCGCAATACATATGGTACCCATAGCGACCAAAATTTAAGTCATTATGCATACATAGGAAGCACTGCTGACGGGATTCGATTATGCTGCCAATTGTAATCCCATTTTGCGAAAGGGCAAATAAAGATAAAAAAGGGCTATTTTGTGCAGTGAGAAAAAAAAAACACAAGATATATAAAATGGCCCAATTTTTGAGAGAATGCACACAGACTGAGTGGCACATGCACGGGTAACTAGTTCTATTTTTTTCTTTTTTGAGAGTCATAGGAAACACTTTCCTACAAGCTACCAGTAGCAGGTGATCAAAAGTTTGGCGACAAGGCCGTATCCAGGGGACGAGGGCACTGGGTTTGAACCCTCCTCCCATCCCGAATTTTTCCGAATCAAGTCGTCAGAAACTTAATAAAAAGTGCATATAAACAAGTTTTTGATGTGCTTTAAGTTTTTTGTAAAACCCCCGAGCAAAAAACTGGATACGCCCTTGAACCATTGGCATAATTTCTGGATTTAATCCCGTCCTTATATATCAGCTTCTAGACTGTATCCAAACCAAATATATTAAACATAATAAAACTTACTTTTTCCGTTTATTGTGACTGACCCCTTTCCATTTTTAGCATCAACAATCCACATGGCCTCTTTACCATTTGGGCCATTTCGGACTTTGAAAGCATATATACCATTGATCTTCTTGACAAGGTTCGCCCCATCGGCCTCTAAGGCTTTTTTTATTTCTTCGAAAACATTCGCACAAATGAAGTCCTTAGTATCTGAGTCAGCAACAGTCATCTCGGCGGTTGAGCTTTAAAATGATAATTTATTACAGCAATGCCAGAGATATATGTACCCCCTGAGGGTTTACCCCTGGGATTTGGTAATTGATCTTAAGGTGCAGGTACTTTTAATTTGCTAAAACAATATAAAAAAAGATGATGATTTGGGTGGTAAAATCTGGAGGACATAGCTTATGTCTATGATGACCATAGGTCTAATTAGTTACTAATTAAATAATAGACCCAATTAATTTACTAACTACAGAGCCTGTCAGACGACATGCATAAAAACGAGTAAATGTTTTTTATTCAATGTATATATATATATATATATATATATATATATATATATATATATATATATATATATATATATATATATATATATATATATATATATATATATAATATATTTATATACATATATGAATGAATGTATTTTATACCCATCAATGGAAAAACAGATGGAGCACAAAAAAGAAAAACAATCATAAGCTTGTACCTCAAGGGGCAAATATCTTAAGCCAAGATGACAAGGGAATATATTTTCAGCTAGCTAAGCTATTTCCGAATCCCATCTACTTCCCGTACGGAAGCACCCAAGTCTGTGGACTCATGGGGCAAGTATCTTAAGCCAAGGTGACAAAAGAATATATTTTCAGATAGCTAAGCTATTTCCGAATCCCATCTACATCCCGTACGAAAGCTCCTAAGTCTGTGGACACGTAGCTGGAGTCAATGATCTTTCCCCACAAAAACTTTAAACTACTTGCTTTTTTTCGGTCAAGGCCGTAGAAAGCTTCAAAATCGAAAAGTCGAGGATTTCCCAAAGTATGAGACCTTGAAGCATTCTACCACCGACACCGTACAGGCTAGTGTTTTTTGGAAAAGTCGCCTTGGATCTAAGCGAAGTTCTAAGCGAATTTTAGCACTTCCGATTCTCCGGCGAGCTATTAAAGTTTTAAACAATAAAATTCCAAGGCCCAACTGTTTTCTGTCATGTTGCACTCTACCGCCGGTTTCCTCTGCAGCTTTGATGCCTCGCATCTAGGCCCTAAAGTATCCCTTAGCAACCTTAGCAGGGGTGTATCCAGGAGGAGAGAGGATACCGGGTTTGAATTCTCCCCCTAAATATTTCTCTGGATTGCAAATTGGTTGCAAAAATTCAGGTAAAAAGAATATTTCTCCTAAAAAACTATAAAATATCTTCTCGACTCATAAATTGATCTTAAAATGCGGGTAAAAATGTTTACCCCCTCTCCCTCAGAACAAAAAATTCTTTGGTACCCCCCCCCCCCCCCCCACACCGAAGAAATAATCCTGGATTAGGTCCTGATTTGAAGTATAACCCTCAACAAAAAAACGAGTTTTGCTGTTAAGACAGTTAATTCAAAAGGTTTTATTCAGAGAAACTGTTTTTGTAAAAATTGGAAATTAGTTGAAGGACAACAATAAAGGATTTCTTCTATAAAAGACCTTGCATGCATTTGTTTAAGCATGTTAACAGTTACAACAGAACATAATACAAACAGATCCTTAAAAAAGGTCGGGTAAGATACACCATCAAGGGTACCTACAGCTTCAGATTCAGGATTGTTTCAGCCCCACAAAATATAGAAGAATCTTGCCAATATTTTCCATTTGTATAACTGAAATCCATTATCTATTCTACCCTGACCTTTTTTTATGAAAAAGATTATTATAAAAAGTATTGCCAAAAACTACGGCAGATTGAAAACTTCATCTGAATATTCTCAAGAATTCTAAGTACTCCTAAAATCAACAGGTAATGAAACCAGGTACGTAAGGAGGAAGAAGGAAGGGGGTTAACCCCCTCCTTCTTTCTTTCCATTTTCTGTCCTTCTTGTCGCAGTTCCTCACAAAACAGCATACGTTACGCTTTTGTTTCATTTTTATGGATGTTGTCTAACAATATCAACGAAATTCATAAAACTTTATGCAAAAATCTATACATTAATTGGCATGAGTTGTTCTCTTAAGCTGCTAAGCCCCGGACCCTTCAGTTTCTTAATGATTATACTGATCTTTTACAAATTGTTAAAAATCCTCCTAATTATAAACTGACACATTGTCACTGATCACTGTAACTCGAAATAGTTTTATTTATAATTAATAACAGCGATCAGAGCCGTTCCTACGGAGCGCAACCGAGTCAGCTGCCCCGGCCACCACACCTGAGGAAGAGAGTCGCGGCTGGGGGATTGCCTACTTTGACCAAAATTTTCACTCTGCTTCGGCTTTTTTTGCTTATATTTGAGTTAGGCGGGGGGGGGTGTTGTTATGAATTTTTCCCTGGGCACCACCAGCCCTTGGAACGGCTCTGACAGCAAGGGTTCAGCCTGTGATTTCAATGACAAAGAAACTTAATTTCATTATCTTTTTGAATGTAAACTTCATGAAAACGAAAGGATTGAGATGTAGACCAAATTACAAGACTTTTCGGTGATATATTTAATTAAGGTTATTTTGAGGTTATGTTTAATCTTAGATTTCAGTGGTACATGTGATTAAGATTATTTTTAATATTAAGGTGTGTGCATATATTTAATATTAAAGTTATTTGGTATATTAAAGAAGCTCAGCATGCAGTTTTAGTATATTGGAACAAAACAAAAACAAAACTGGATTTTGTATGAAGTTTATTCTTCTCTGTCTCTCTTCCAGCTTTTTTATCATTCCTTTTTAGTCGATTTTGGCTGTCTCGTCGTTTTTCAATTGTGTCTTCTTTTTGAGTGCTGAACTTAGTGGTAAAATTTGTAAATTCATTTTCAGTATTAATGATACCAAATATTTGAAGCTTTTCATCAGCTGTTCAGCAAGACTTTTCCTCCCTCCCCTCCTCTTCTAGATTTTGAAAATACTGTTTTTTATACATTTTAATTGAAGAAGGTCTCTTTTTGATATTCTCACGAAAAAAAAAAAAAAAAAAAAAAAAAAAAAAAAAAAAAAACACACAATAGAGGTATAAAAAAGAAACAGCACACAAAATTGCAGGAATGAAAAAAATTAATTTCTCTAATGTTTTTTTCTAACTCTTTTTTCTTCTCTTAGCTTTTTTCCTTTTCTGCCCTTTTTTTTAGAGTATTAATTAAAAAAAACTTTCCGAAAAATAAGTTTTTCAAAGAAAAGTAAAGGCCATTTTAAACTTAACCTCAGGAGATACAAATACCTGTTAAAATTCAAACTAAAAACGACCAGAAATTACTATTGAGGAATAAATAAAACACAAAATGAATAGAAATTAAGTAAACAATCATAGCACAAAACATACAACAAGCAGTAATATAAATGAATGAATATATCTTAAAGTGAGTAATGCTTTGATTGAATATGAAAATCTCGCTTAAAACGAAAAGAAATATTTTGACATTAAAGTATAAATGAAACTTAAAACGAACAGAAATTAAATAAAAAATCAATGCGAACAAACATACAATATATATTAATGTAAATGAATGAATAAATCTTAAAACGAGTGAAACTTAAATTGAATATGCAAATGAAGTTTGAATCGAATAAAAATAACTACAAACAAGAGTTTGGGTATCGTCTCACTGCAGAAGCCTAAAACCTACTGCGTCATTGGCGCTTTACTGAAAACAATTCTTTGAAATATTTTCACTTTTGTAACTTTAAGAAATCAAAAATTATTTAAGATTTTAGGGAATAAATATCAGCATATGTATATTCAATTGACAATGCACATTTTTTTTTTCAGTAAACACATTTGATTTCTTTTTCAGCAAAGTACAAATTATATTCTGGCTTTTAGAAAGCATAGGGGTTTTAAAGCCTACTCACATTAATTTATGCTCGTTTTGAGATTGAATCTGCTATTGATTTTAATTTTTGTTTGTTTTGGGTCTCATTTATTTATTGATACTGATTTAAGGTAGTTGTATGCTTGGTAGATTATATGATAGTCCAGACGCCAGGTTTTGAAAATGTGAACCATACCACGACGGAATGGGGCAGCTACGAGAATTAGCCTACCCTCCACCCCCTAAATTGACCAACCGGATTCAAAAATACCAATGGCACTTGCTTGCGAGTGGTGAAACACTCCGAAACTTGACATTTTATTATATTACGTTTTCAGTAAAGCGCCAATGACGCAGTAGGTTTTAGGCTTCTGCAGTGAGACGATACCCAAACTCTCGTTTGTAGTTATTTTTATTCGATTCAAATTTGATTTGCATATTCAATTTAAGTTTCACTTGTTTTAAGATTTATTTATTCATTTACATTAATATATATTGTATATTTTGTTCGCATTGATTTTTTATTTAATTTCTGTTTGTTCTCAGTGTCATTTATACTTTAATAGCAAAATACTTGTTTTCGTTTTAATCTAAATTTTCATATTCAATCTAAGCAATACTTGCTTCAAGATCTAATTATTCAATTATATTATTACTCGTTGCATACATTTCCTAAAGAATGTTCTTACAATGTACGGTCGTTTTGGGTGTTATTGATTATTTCATAGAAATTTCTTGTCGTTTAGAGCTGGAGTTTTAAAAGTCATTTGTATCGCCTGAGCTGAAGTTTAGACTTGCCTTTAATTTTCATCTAAAAACCCATTATTCGCAAATTTTTTTTTTAATTCTATTTTGTCAATATTCTATTTCAAAAAGTTTCAAATTTTTTTTGGCATGGGGGGGGGGGGTGCTTACTGTCCGATTATTTTTTACTTAAAAAAACGGATCTAGAACTTTAAATTTAAATCGAATGAGGCTTTTTTAAAAGTCTCTACGATTATTTCTTTGATAAAAACCTTATGTATGAACAATATACAGCTTACATAACTTGTGGACAGCGATTGACAACAATGAATTTATTGAAAAAATAGCTCCAATAAGGGGGTTTAGACCATTTCACTAGCTGACACAAAGCGATCACGGCTATTTGGAATTGACCTTAATAGGAATTTGTGTGCCAAAGCAATTTTGCATCTATCATAGAGTATGTATTTTAACCTAATAATTCGATAATTATAATAGATTTCCTATGTTTTCTTCCCATACAAAACCCTCTCCCATAAGTTGTAAACCCCCATTAATAAGTTATGCCCCAGGGCATAACCTACAACGCCTACCCCTGGGCCCTGGTGGGCTGTGTCGACACCGGAGTTTTTGTTATCAGAACTTTGAACTATTTTAACAAAATGTCTATCTCAAAATTTTTATCTGATGCATTTAGGGCGTGGAGGAGGGAGAGGGGCTATTTGCCCTTCAATCTCTTTTGACTCTTAAAAAGTGAACAAGAACTTTCAATTTCCAATCAAACGAGCCCTCTCTAAAGTTTATACGAGCATCCTGCCATAAGAAATAATATGAAGGATTCGGAGAATCCTTAAATTACAACCCTTGCCCTGAGGGCTTTGGGGGAGTTGAAATCCTCAAAGACCTAATTTCCAGAACTTAAAACTACGTTTAATAAAATGGCTGTCTTAAAATTTTCATTGGATGTGTTTGAGAAAAAGGTGGGCGTGAGAGGGGGGTTAGTTGCCCTCAAATCACTTTCGACTATTACAAAGGGCACTAGCCCTCGGAATTCCCAATCGAATCAGCCTATTTTGAAGTTTCTACGACAACCCCTTCTACAAAAACCATATATGCCCCCAGGGCATAACTTAAAACCCTTGCCCTGAGGGTTGGGGGGGACTGTCCTCCTCAAAAACATATTTCATATCTGGAAATCAACTACGCTTAATCAATTAACTACCTCAAAATTTTCAGTGGATATGTTTTGATAAATGATGGGCGTGGGGGGGGGCTAGTTGCCCTCCAATCACTTTGGACTGTTAAAAAGGCACGAGCCGTTTGAATATCAAATTGACTGAGCCTTTTTGAAGTTTCTACGACAACGCCTTCTATAAAAACCTTATATGCCCCCAGCGCATAACTTAAAACTCTTGCCGAGGGTTGTGGGGGAGTGTCCTCCTCAAAAACATATTTTCTATCTGGAAATCAGCTACACTGAACAAAATAGCTATCTCAAAAGTTTGATTCGATGCATTTGGGGAAATGATGGTATGCCCCCAGGGCATATCTTAAAACCCTAGCCCCGAAGGTTCTGGGGGAGTGTCCTCCTCAAAAAAATATTTTCTATCTGGAAAGCAGCTACCCGCACCAACCTCGCTATCACCCCCGTGTCATTGGATGTGTTTGGGGACCTGCGGGACGTAGGGGGGGGGGCTTTCTAGCATTTAATTAATGTTAACTATTGAAAAGGTATCTATCCCTTTAATTTAAAATTAAATTTTGGTGTTTTTAAGATTTTGAGACAATGCCTTTTACAAAAACCATAAATGCTCCGAGGGTATAATTTAAAACCCTTGCCCTAAGGGTTGTGGGGGAGTGTCTTCCTCAAAAATAGATTTTCTATCTGGAAATCAACTACGCTGAACAAAAATGGCTATCTAAAAATTTTCATTGGATGTGTCTAGGGGAATGATGGGCGTAGAGAGGGGGGGGGGGGCTAGTTGACCTCCAATCACTTTTGACTATTAAAAAGGGCACTAACCCTTTTAATTTCCAATCTAATGAACCTTTTTTGAATTTTCTACGACAACGCCCTCTATAAAACCTTATTTGCCCCCAGAGCGTATCTTAAAACCCTTGCCCTGCCGCTTCTGGGGGCATGTCCTCCTCAAAAACAAATGTTCTATCGGGAAAGCATCTCCACTGAACAAACTGGATATCTAAAAATTTGGAGTGGTTGTCGGTGGGGAACTAATGGGCTTGAGGGGGGGGGCGAGGGGTACTCCAATCACGTTCGACCATTAAAAAGGGCACTAGCCCTATAATTTCCACTCCAATGAGCATGTATTGAAGTTTCTATGACAACACCTTACAAAAACATTATATGTCCCCAGGGCATAACTTAAAACCCTTGCCCCGTGGGTTTTGGGAGAGTGTCCTCCTCAAAAATATATTTTCTATTTGTATATCAACTACGCTGAACAAAATGGCTATCTTAAAATTCTGATTGGATGTGTTTGTGGAAATGATGGGCGTGGGAGGGTGGGGGGGGGGAGGGGGCCTGTTACACTCCAATCACTTTCAACTATTAAAAAGGGCACCAGCCCTTTAATTTCCAGTCGAATTAGCATGTTTTGAAGTTTCTACGACAACGCCTTCTATAAAAACCTTATATGCCCCAGTGCATATCTTAAAACACTTGCCCTGAGGGTTGTGGGGGAGTGTCCTCCTCAAAAATATATTTTATATCCGGGAATCAACTACGCTGAACAAAATGGCTATCTCAAAATTTTGATTGGATGTGTTTGGGGGAATGATGGGCGTGGGGGGGCTAGTTGCCCTCCAATCATTTTGGACTATTAACAGGGCAATAGCCCTTTAATTTACAATCGAATGAGCCTGTTTTGAAGTTTCTACGACAACGCCTTCTATAAAAACCTTATATGGCACCAGGGCATAACTAATAACCCTTGCCCTGAGGGTTGTGGGGGAGTGTCCACCTCAAAAATATATTTTCTATCTGGAAATCAACTACGCTGAACAAAATGGCTATCCAAAAAATTTGTTTGGATGTGTTTGGGGAAATGATGGGCGTGGGGGGAGGGGGGCTAGTTACACTCAAATCACTTTCGACTATTAAAAAGGGCACTAGCAATATAATTTCCAATAGAATTAGCCTGTTTTGAAGTTTCTACGACAACGCCTTCTATAAAAACCTTATATGCCCCCAGGGCATAACTTAAAACCCTTGTCCTGAGGGTTGTGGAGGGGGGTATCCTCCTCAAAAATATATTTTTATCTGGAAATCAACTACGCGGAACAAAATGGCTATCTCAAAATTGTGATTAGATGTGTTTGGGGAAATGATGGGGGGGGGGGGAGGGGGGCTAATTACACTCCAATCACTTTCGAGTATTAAAAAGGGCACTAGCTCTTTAATTTCCAATTGAATGAGCCTGTTTTGAAGCTTCTACGACAACACCTTCTGTAAAAACCTTATATGCCCCCAGGGCATAAATTAAAACCCTTGCCCTGAGGGTTGTGGGGGAGTATCATCCTCAAAAATATATTTTCTATCTGGAAATCAACTACGCTGAACAACATGGCTATATCAAAATTTTGCTTGGATGTGTTTGGGGGAATGATGGGCGTGGGGGGGGGCTAGTTGCCCTTCAATCATTTTCGACTATTAAAAAGGGCACTAGAAATCTCGATTTTCAATCGAATGAGCCCCCTTTGAAGTTTCTACGACGACCCCTTCCATATGAAGTGCCTCTGGAAAAAAAAAATAATAAATAATAAAACATTGGCGCCGTATGGCATTTACTATAGGCAACGCTACAGCTTTGCCTCTGATTTTGCCTCTTTTTTACTTCTTTTTACTATTTTGCAATTTCTTATATATTTTTCCTAGACTTCTGTTATTTTTTTCTCTATTTTGTAGACAAGATAGTGAAATACTCTGTACGGGTTAAATATATACTACTGCTACTATATATATATATATATATATATATATATATATATATATATATATATATATATATATATATATATATATATATATATATATATATATATATACAAGACGCCAAATTAAGAGTAACATGCCTTTTGATTGAGGGTCAAACATTTTATTATGACCAAGTCACAGGCCGGGTGGAAATGTTGGCTGCTAAGTCTAGTAGTGTGCCCAGATCGCAGACTCAACAAGTTAACCCCCAAGCCCCGGGAATTCAAAACTCAGAACTGTAAATTTCGGAAACAGCACTAACAAGAACGCGGCTTGGCCTGATCAAAAGCACAAAATGGTAACTCGTAGGAAAGTAAAGAGGAGATTAAAAACCATCATTAGTCCCGAAGATGCCCATAAAACCGGAAAGCGATGCGTCCGTAAAAACAGCACGGCTGAGAGCTGCAGTGAAACTGCACCAGCCGACAAGTCGAATGGCTTGAATTTACCCCTAAAAGAAGGGGCTGGTGACTCTTCTGAGAATATGAGTGACGAGAACGAGGATTAGGACCAGTGTGGCCATATACCTTTTTCTGTTATCGCAAACTTAGGATTGGGTGCTGGAACATTCAAGGTTTTAATGAGAAAAAAATATCATTAGCATGATTCAGTGAACTCGATATATTTTTTGTGGTTGAGTCTTGGCATAATTGTGAGAATGATCTGCAGTGCCCCCCTTTGCATAGTTATTCCTCTTATGCAGCGAATAGAAAAGTCTCTCAGAATAATTGGTATCATGGTGGTGTGGTTATGTATTTTAGCCAAACGTCATTTTCTTCTGCAGTGAGACTCGCGACCCAATCAGAGAATATAGTGTGGGGTAGATTTAAGTGTGAGAGTACTTTTTTAATTGTAGGTTCTGTACATCTAGCACCACAAAATAGTTCTTATTCATCTGAAGACACGTGGACTATACTACATGAAGAAACGCGATTGATTCAACAGATGTTTCCGGGGGACCGCCTGGTTGTAGTAGGGGATTTTAATGCCTATACTTCGAATGTATTAGAGATAACTCCTGAATTTTTTTCAGATGATAATGAGGAGGTCCTCCTGAGGTCTTTGAGATGCCACTGAGCAGTGACGATCAGTCTAGAAGAATGAATATTTGGGGGAGAAATTTATTGGCATACTGCGAGAAGAATGGTTTAGCAATTTGTAATGGAAAATTTGGTAAGGACAGAGGTAGAGGTGAGTACACATGCTTTTCCGGGCCAAATCCCAGTGCTATAGATTACGCGTTGGTGGGTGTGGAGTTCGCGGCCTGTGTTGTTGATTTTGAGGTTCTCCGCGTGCTGGGTTCGGATCATTTTCCTATAAAACTTTTTCTCCAACTTTCCAGGATGTTTAATGTTTCTTCTCTCCCACATTCTAGTCCTACATCCCGAGCTCAAGCTATAATGCGGTTACGACAAGATTGGACTAATGAAGAAACAAAAACTCTGAAAGATAGGTTTTGCTCAGAAGGGATTTTGGGTAAGTTAGAGGGTTTATGTGAACTCTCTTCGGACCCTGAAATAATTACTGGCTGCCTGTCAAAACTCCTCCATGAAGAGGCTGATCGGGCCCTGAAATGAATGCCGCCAAAAATGGGTCCTTTTGATAATTATTGCAAACTTAGTAGCCTAAGTTGTGCCTATTTAGATTATTAAATAAGGTAAAAAATGCCAATGGCCAAGAGCAACGACCAAAAGCCCTATCAACATTTAGATTAGCTAGAAAGGGACACAAGGCTTTAGTAAGAAGGAAGAAAGCATTATATGAAATTAAAGAGCAAGAGAACTGTTTTCAAGCTTATAGATCGGCCACTATGAAGGAATTCTGGAAGTATTTACGTGGGTCACGTGACCAATCAAAAATGACCCCAGAAGTTCACTCTTGGCCGACTTTTTTTGAAGACCTGGATAATCTTAGAAACTCAGCTGGCCAGGCACCCATCTACCCGTATATGTATACTGAGCCGATAGATGCAGTGGTCAATGAATTCCCCCTCCCAGAGCATTCTTGCCAGCTAATCCAGGAAATATCAGAGAGTGAGCTGAAACAATCCATCAAGAGCCACTGTGGAGGATCTTCGCCGGGTATTGATGGAATTCCGTCAACAATGTATAAGAAATTAATCGGTCCCCTGTTGCCAGTTCTATTAACTTTGTATAATGCGGTCCTGGTTTCATGTAGTTGGCCAACAACATGGAATATGTCGGTTATAATGCCGTTATTTAAAAAGAGTGACCGGATGAAGCATGGTAACTATCGCCCTATTAGTCTAGTACCAAAAAATAGTAAATTTTTGGAAAAGGTTCTAGATGGTAGATTAGGGCTGTGGCTAGAAAAGGAAAATATTGTCAGTGAGACCCAAGGAGAATTCCGGAAGGATTATTCAACTACAGATCGTGTATTTATACTCCAGTCTCTTATTGGAAAATATCGCAGGGGAAATGGTAGGCTTTTTGTCGCGTTTTAAAACTTTGAAAAGGCATTTGATAGTATTGATAGACCTATTTTATTCCGTTACCTTGTAAAGATAGGCCTACGCAGACCTTTTATTATGTTCTTAATTAACATGGATGAGATAACTTTATCTGTGGTTTTTATTGTAAAAATAGATGTATATGGGCCATTGAAAACCTTTAAAGGAGCTCACCAAGGATGCATGTTGTCACCGAAACTTTTTAGCCTGTATATCAATGATTTTGCAGAGTTCCATGAAATGATATGGGCCCCAGTTTTGTCACTAGCGAATACCCTATTTTCTTTTTTGCTGTTCGTTGACGACAAAGCTTTAGTGGCCAAATCAGCCGAGGAACTCCAAACTCTTCTGAATTTAACTGAATCTTACCTAGAATCGAAGAAGTTGAAGCTGAACACATCTAAGACAGAGATTGTCATCTTCCAAAGTAGGAAGCCCAATGGACCTCAGGATTATTCCTTTACTTATAAAGATGAGGCAATAAAAGTGACCCTAAAGTATAAACATCTGGGATTCATGGTCGCAGCAAATGGTAATTGGACCAAGCACATTAAATTGATGATTTCACTTGGTGAGGCAGCTGCTTGTGCTCTACTTCGACAAAAACATATCATGGGAATCAAAAATATGAAGATGCAAAGTACCTTTTTATGACAAAGTCCTACCTGTTGCCCATTATGGATGTGAGCTGTGGGGGACTACTACGGTAAAACAACTGGAATCTCTGCAGTTTATGTATTTTAAAAGATTTATAGGCCTCCAAAATAACTTTAATAGTTTGGTCCTAAAGGGTGATTTGGGTTTGCAGGATCTACGTCATATGGGGACTATACAAATGATTAACTTTTGGTTACAGGTTACGCGCTTGCCTGATAACCAACTGGCGAAAGCAGCCTACACAGAGATGTTGAGTTTTACCAAAAAGGCAGCATGGTCAAAACAAGTTAAAGCACTGTTGGATAATGCTGGTTTATTATGGGCATGGAATGAGGGGCAGGGCCCTCTAGGTAAACCTGAGAGTTTCCTCGGTAAGTTTACATCGCGCCTTCAGGACCAAGAGATTTAGGTTTGGCTAACAGGTCTGGAAAAGTCTAGTAGCCTGAATTTTTATAGATAGATTAAAGATGTGTATGGGGAGGAGTTTTATTTGAAGCTGAACCTACCGTGGAGAAACCTTAAGTATTGGTTGCAGACGCGGGCAAATTGCCTACCACTGATCAAAGGATACTGGGAGTCTTATGATGAGGATGGCTCGGGATGTAGGAGTGCCTGCCCCCTCTGTGGGGAGTTTGGGGATTGGATGAACCATTTTCTGAGTAGATGCTATAGTTTCGCGAATTTTAGGGATAAATTTTTTCATGGGATGTACCGCTGCTACCGGGTCTTTTGGGGACTACTTCGAGGGAACTAAGTATTGCGTTAGGTTGTTTTATAGAGAATAGTCTGATGGCGCGGAAAGAAACTGTAGTTTAAATTTGTTGAGTGTTATTGTTCTTTCCTTATTGTTTTTTTGTTTTCGTGTATATGGCTACTGGTTTTTAAATACACGCATGTATATATATATATATATATATATATATATATATATATATATATATATATATATATATATATATATATATATATATATATATATATATATATATATATATATATATATATATATATATATATATATATACACATATATATATATATATATATATATATATATATATATATATATATATATATATATATATATATATATATATATATATATATATATATATGTATACACATATATATATATATGTATACACATATTTATATTAACCTGAAAGAAGTTCGCCAACTGAAGAGAGAAGTTCAAGAACTGAGCTTTGACCATTTCGAATCTTAAGGCAAGATCCCTTACCTTTTTTCAGTGATTTTACTTTAAGAAGATGCAGCTGAGTCCAGTCATTTCACAATAGGATATAAGTAGACAACTCATCCATGATGAGCTCAAAGCTCAAACCACTTTACGCCACCGTATTTTCTAACACATAATTTTATTTTTTTTATTCCCAAGAAACCCCTAAAAAGTTTCTGCTATCCTTTCTAAGCACAGTAATTCCAATTTAACCTGGCAATTACACTATTAAAGGAAATATGAGAGAGAGAGAGAGATAGAGAGAGAGAGAGAGAGAGAGAGAGAGAGAGAGAGAGAGAGAGAGAGAGAGAGAGAGAGAGAGAGAGAGAGAGAGAGAGAGAGAGAGAGAGAGAGAGAGAGAGAGAGAGAGAGAGAGAGAGAGAGAGAGAGCAAAGAGAGAGAGAGAGCAAAGAGAGAGAGCAAAGAGAGAGAGCAAAGAGAGAGAGAGAGAGAGAGAGAGAGAGAGAGAGAGAGAGAGAGAGAGAGAGAGAGAGAGAGAGAGAGAGAGAGAGAGAGAGAGAGAGAGAGAGAGAGAGAGAGAGAGAGAGAGAGAGAGAGAGAGAGAGAGAGAGAGAGAGAGAGAGAGAGAGAGAGAGAGAGAGAGAGAGAGAGAGCAGAGAGAGAGAGAGAGAGAGAGAGAGAGAGAGAGAGAGAGAGAGAGAGAGAGAGAGAGAGAGAGAGAGAGAGAGAGAGAGAGAGAGAGAGAGAGAGAGAGAGAGAGAGAGAGAGAGAGAGAGAGAGAGAGAGAGAGAGAAAGCGAGAAGGAAAGTGCGACAGAGTGAAACAGAGGACATAAAAAGTGCTTACTTAGATTTATTCCCTGGAAAACCCAATTTATAGAGCGCAACGACTGCGGCACCTCCAAGACCAATATTATGCTGTAGCGCTACTTTTGCACCGGGTACTTGGCGTCTATCAGCCTCTCCTCTTAGCTGCCAAACAAGTTCAGCACACTGGGCAAGCCCTGCAATTAATACATGATTTAAAGGCACCTTTCCATTAAAAGTTGTTTAGAGAAAAAGCTTAAGCACTTTAGTTTTTTTTTTAAAGCTAGTGGCATTGTCCGCCAGATACTGAAAAATATCTTTGGTATTTTCGTTTTAAAAATTCGAAAAAATTCCTCCTCCCCTAGATTTGGAAAATACCCTTTTTTTTATCTTCACTGAAAACGTTAGAATTATCCTTCTAGCTAAAAGTGCAAAAACATCGGCTTTAGCACTTGAGCAAGAACATGACACTAACGGATTGTTTATGAATTTATTTAATGTTTGTTATAAAAGATTAATTAAAATTATCAACAAAAAGTATACTTCCATAATTCTAGGCTCAAGAGAAAGACAAAAGGACACTTGATACATACCTCAAGAGACTAAAACTGCATAAAGGATGTATCAAGTAGCAAGATTTGAAATAAAAAATAGTGTTTTTCTGAGGTCGAGATAATGCATTACAACTTTGCCCCCTCGCTCTGGAAACTTCCAACGTCTGGCCTTGTGGTAGTTGCTCTCCATTTACTTATTCGGCGTACCATTAAACTAGATCACTATTTTTTTTTGCTTAGTTTAGGACTTCTAGTGGTTTTCAGCCTTTTTTATAGTCTTTGCAAGTATTGTTAGGTTCAAAATAAGTCGCAGTCCAGAGCTCCGTTTTGTAGGTCTCTAGTTTTGGAGTTCTAGAACTCCAGATGAAGACACAAAGGCAGCTGATACATCCCTCAAAAGACTAAAACTGCATAAAAGCTATATGAAGAATCAAGATTCGAAATGAAACAGCGTTTTTCTAAAGTAAAGACTTTTCCCGTTATACCTTTGTCTCCTAGCTCAGAAAACTTTCAGCGTCTAGCCTTGTGGTAGTTGCTATTTACTCAATCGGCGTACCAATAAACTATATGACAAGTTTTTACTTATCAAACAGTTCGTGGTAACGAACTGTAAGTAAGGAGCGACCCGGCTCAATAGTAACCGACACTCTAAAAACGGAGTTTTGATACCAAAAGACAAGGCCGTACCCTGAGGGGGGGTTAGGGGGGTTTGAACCCCACCCTAGATGTTTGTCTGACTCGTAAAAACGTAACAAAAATGAATATAAACAAGTTTTGTATGCGTTTTTTGAGTTTTTTTTTATTAAACCCTCCCTCAGAAATATTTGAGTAAAACCCCCTCCGAAAAAAAACCTGGGTACGGCCTTGCCAATATATACATCAAAATAATCGTATTTTAATGCTGATTTCATATATATAAGTTTCACCAAGTTTAATTTTACCCATCAAAAGTTACGCGCCTTAGAAAAGTTGCCTTATTTTCGAAAAAAGGGAGAAACAACCCCTAAGCGCCATAGAACTTTAATGAAAATCAGACCATCAGATTCAGCGTATCAGAGAACCCTACTATAGAAGTTTCAAGCTCATGTCTGCAAAAATGTGGAATTTTATATTTTTTGCCAGAAGAAAGGTCACAGATACATTTTTTTTTTTTTTCGTTTTTCTTTTGTTTTTTTTTCTTAGGTTTTTTTCCAGGGTGATCGTATCAAACCAGTGGTCCTAGAATATCGCGGGAGGGCTCGTTCGAACGGAAATTAGAAGTTCTAATGCCCTTTTTAAGTGACCCAAAAAATAAAGGGCAACTAGGTCCCCTCCCAAGCTCATTTTTTCCCAGTCACCCGATCAAAATTTTGAGATATCCATTTTGTTCACCATGGTCAAAAATACAATAACTATGTCTTTAAGGATGACTTAATCCCCCACAGTCCCCTGGGGAAGGTCTGCAAGTTATGAACTTTGCCAATGTTTAAATATAGTATCGGTTATTGGGAAGTATACAGAAGTTTTCAGGGGGATTTTTTTCTGGAAGGGGAGGGGTCGGGGGCTACGTGGGAGGATCTTTCCATGGAGGAATTTTTCATGGGGGATGGGACATTGCTATGAAGGGGGTGCCAGATTTCCCACCATTATTTAAAAAAAACGATAAGAAATTAAATAATACAAAAAACAATTTTAAAACTAAAAGTAAGGAGCAACATGAAAATTAAATAAAAACAGAAAATATTACGTATATGATTGGGTTTGCCCCCTAGTCATTACCTCGCTCTTTACGCTAGTTTTTTTTTGTACTTTCATCAGAGCTATTTATTCTAATTAATGGCCTTTGTGATTAAGGCGTCATTCTTAAAGAATTGGAACAAAATTTGAACTTTAGCGTAAAGAGCGAGGTATTGACTCCCTAATATACTAATAAAAATTTTCGAATATAGAAGTTCGTTACGTGAAAGTTTTAATGTCGCTCCTTACTTTCAGCAAAAAAAAACCTGTTTTATTTTATTTAATTGCTAGTTCAAGACTTAAAGTGGTTCCCAAACAAATTTTTTCTCGTCCTTGCATGTACTTTTTAGGTTCCAAAATGAGCCGTATATGTCGAATTTAAGTCATATTTAAATGTACCCTCCTTCACATCACCAGGCACAACACAGGCGTGCCAGTCGACATTCGTCCTTCAGCAAGTTTATGCATCTTTTATGGCTACGCTTGATGGGGCCAACACATGGTTTTGATAGGATAGCCCCCTCAGAAATCCAGTTCTAAACAGATGTACTGCATCAAATAAAACTAATTTTCATCATTCTTCAGAGAAAGTTCATCCTTCAGCATCTGGGCAAGATGCTTGGATATGTGTTTATCTTGTTGCCTCGACAAACAGTGGCGCAAAAAGAGATAGCTCCTCAAAAAAAGGTGGGTGAACGAGATTGTTGAAGAATCCCCGACTGCTCATCCAACCTTGTATTTTATGGTAGCACTTAGCCTTCGAAGACACTACATACTGCACTGCGATCCCAATTCTGGATTCTCTACAGCAGTATCAAGTGAATTTCAGAAACCCCAGGATAATGTGGGCAAACATTTTTTTGATAACCTGAGATCTGAGAAACCGGTCCTTATCCTCAGAAACTGAGAGGTATTATATAATGGTTGTATATGGTTTTAAACTGATTGGCCGTCGAAACCCGAAATATGGAAGTTTTAACCACTTTAGTTTCAGTCATTTCAAGATCAGTCCTCTTGACCAATCGAAGGAGAGAGGACAGAGGAGGGTGATATTGGTAAAGATTCCTTTTCTAACCAAACACAATATAAGAAAAACCTTGCTTCATTAAATTCAGAAATTTTTTATTTATCGAATTTTCAAAGCTGCTTCCAGTATATCAGTATGACTTTTTAGTCTCGCCTGAGGCTTAAGAGGATTCGATACCTCAAATATCATTTTGCGAGCCTAAAAGTCGGATGACTGCCTCGAAGGCAAAGGGTTCATTAGCGAACATTCCCACTTATCATTGAAACCTATTGAGAATTTGTGACTTGATAATGAAATTTGATTGAAAAGACAATAGGATTGTGTCGGCAAAGTAGTTTTCAATCAAAGCGAGTTGTACCACAGAAAATTCGAAGAGCTGTCGAATTGATCAAATAACATTTCTTTTGGGGTGAATTTTGGCATTTTCCTAGCAGGTATACTAGAACGTTTTTAGGGACAACCTTTCCTGAATTTAAAAAAGAAATTCTGCTCCGTATGATAAAAAAAACAAAGTTTACACTTCCTAATGAAATTAGTGTCTCTAAAACTTCGTGATAAGTGTCTCTAAATCTTCGGCAAAAAAAAAGAGAAGTCATAAGGTTTTTCGGTACTTAGCCTATGCATTATATATAACACAGCGCTATACACGAAAGAAGTCAAGTTTTGTTTATGCTAGTGAAATAAAATAAAATAGGATGATATATAATAGTCTATAAGCAAATGTGGGCTATATATTTGCATATTAGGGGTGGGGGTAGGGGTAAAGCATAGCATATATTAAATACGTAACATAACCTAACCTAGGTACCTTCCCCCCCTAAAGCCCCAAAAAACAACAATTTAAATATTGTAAACGCAATAAGCAATCACACTTTGCAATCCATTTGTCTTGCAAATATCCGTTTGACGGGTTTCCATTTGTATTTCCTTGTACAGTCTATAGCGCTGTGTTTAGACCCCGGCGCCAAGCCGATAAGGAAAGGCCGGTGGCGGCCAAAATAGCAGTGACGGCGTGCCGCCAGCGTGCCGCTGATGATTTTTTCGCGCCGTCGCCTGTGAGATGTCGGCGGCGCGCTGCCGGCGCGATCAATGTTGTTTACCATTTAAATATATTATTATTTAAATATATTTATCATTATTATTTGAATAAAATACCTCCCTACCCCCCCCCTCTGGATACCACCTTGATAGTATACCGCCTCTACTTTAAATTAAAAAAAAAACTTTTTGGCATCCCTGCTTTAAAAAGACAAAAAAACGAGGTATTATCATTTAAATATGATAACTGCCTACTCCCCCCCTCTGGATATCACCTTGATAGGATACCGTCTCTGCTTTAAATTAAATAAATAACTTTTTGGCATCCCTGCTTTCAATAAAAACAAGTTCGAGGTATTATCATTTAAATATGATAACTCCCTACGCCCCCCCCCCCCCTCTGGATACTACCTTCATAGGATACCGTCTCTGCTTTAAATTAAAAAAAATATATATCAAAATACCTTTCCAGGGCACAGTTTCCGTGCTGGATCCTTTATCGAAAGTTTCATTCACACAGGCCTAAACTAACTATTTTTCAAGACGATGGAAAGCAGTGGAAGCAATTCACAAAAATGTAGGATAGGGGGATTTTTTTTACCGTTTTTTTTTTTAGTGTAGATAAAAAAGATAGAGTATTTCTCGAAATCTATGATAGTATTTTTGTCGTTTTCCATTTTTTTAGTACAAAGAAGGCGTTTTTAAAATCTACGACAGGGAGGCGGTATTGCTCCCCCTCCAATTAGTACCTCAAGTGAAAAACTAAACTACTTTCTGAAACAGAAAAAATCTAGAATTTACCTCAAGACTACTAAATAAAAAAAGAACTTACTTGTTTAAAGATGTCACGTACGACAAAAGCCAAATAGTCAATAAACAAACTAAAATTTCGATCTTTTTTTTGTCAGAGTCGCTGATAAGACAAATCCTGTCTGAATGTAACAGAGTAAAATAAAAAAACAACTCAAATGGCAATGATCCAAAGATAATCCAAATTAAAAGATGGCAGAGGAAGCAAAAAAAAAAAAAAACTTGCCAAACCAGATTTAAATGCTGAAGGAAATGTTGTTGAACCGTATTAATTTTTTTATTGATACACTGACATGCGACGTAAACAATTAGCCACCAATGAAAACTTACTTGGCCTGGATTTGACCAATCAAGCCGAAGGTGTTCCCCAAATTCCTAGAAACGAACTGTCCAAGCTATGCTGACAATGGAAGTCCAAATTAATGGTTGCCCCTAGCAGTTAAGAACGAACCCTAGCCCACATTAATCGAGAATCTAAAAACGCGTTTCGAAAAAAACTGTCTAGTGAGGAAGAATCACTAGTTGAAATTGATTCAAAAATTTTATTATTTTGATTGATCTTAAAGGTAAAAGTTTATTGTGAAAACACCTTGCCAGTAGTAACACAAAGCATAAAAAAACGGATTTCAATAACAAAGATAACTTCGTAAACCACACTAGCCTGCCATAAAAAAGAACAGGGTGCTATGCTATAAGGCCAACAAAAATATGAGACGAGTAGACAAAAAAACTATTGTCTAGTTTTTTCAGCTGAAAAAACTTGTTTTTTTTTATTTAATTTCTGATCGTTTTCAAGTCAAGCCAGGAAATCCTCTTCTCTTCCCCCGTGTAAAATTTTCCCTGAAAAATTCCGCTGGAAACTTTCCTCTCCACGAAAAATTCTTCCCTTAGGAAATCCCCCCCCCCAAAAAAATCCGCATATTTCTAGTTTTTAAATGCACAACCCGTTCCCCAGGCACTAAGGAGGGTCATATCATCCCCAAAGGCATATTTATATGACCTTTTAACTATACTGAGTTAAATGGCCATCTAAAAATTTCGATTGGATGTCTTTAGGAGAAAAACAGCTTGGGAGAGGGGCTGGTTTACCTCCTGTCTTTTCGGTTACTAGAAATTTTGATTTCTGTTCAAATGAGCCCTCTGCCAATTTTCTAGAACCATTGGTTCAACACCATCTACCCAGGGAAAAATGAAAAACGAAAAAACAAACAAATTAACACGCATCGGTGATCTTTCTTCCGGCAAAATACAAAATACCACATTTTTTCAGAAAGGAGCATGATACCTCTACACTAGGGTTCTCTGATATGCTAGTAGAGTTGATCTATTGAATTCTACGACTTTATGTTCCTTCCGGTTTTTCTGGTAGGTAATTCTATTCTACAGGGGCATTACACCCTTTCAAAGAGATTTACGCAATTTCTAGTTCAAGGTATATACATGTTTTTTTTTTACCATCTTTTGAATTCTACGACTTTTTGTTCCTTCCGGTTTTTCCGGTAGGTAATTCTATTCTACAGGAGCATTACACCCTTTCAAAGAGATTTACGCAATTTCAAAGTTCAATGTCTTTTTTTAGTGATAAACCAAAACCAGCACGTCTTGTTTTGCTGTTATGCAATTATTTTTTTGTATATATTCAGGTTTCAAATTAGATTCTTCATCAATTTTGAATAGTTTATTCAACTTAACACTACTGACATTTTTTGTAAACATTTACATAGAAAATGGATAATTCTAAGCAATTTCTGGTGAGTAAAAATTTTCTCATTATTATAATAAAAAGAAATTGTCTTGTCATTAAGTTAAAGAAGAAATTCTTTCCTTACACTGTGTGGTTACCTCTTTTAAAAAGTTTTGACTACTTAAGACAGACACTAGAACTAAGGGTACTTATACACTTAGACGCCTATTGTTTAGGAGCTGAAACCTCTACATAGTTCTCTTATAGGCTGAAATTTACGGTGCGATTTTTATCAAGATCGGTGGGCCTTTTTAGAGTTTCGGTTACTATTAAGCTGATTTGTTCCTTACTTATACTTCGTTACCATGTACTGCTGGAAAATGTATTTCAGTGATATTTTAGATCATAGTAGCCTAATGGTGCTTTTAGTCTTTAGAAGAAGAATCAAAACAATTTAGAATCTATGCTACCGCTTACCTTAGTTTAAGAGCTGAAAATCATTCTAAAAAAATCTAAATTTGTAACAGTGAGTATTTTATTTTGATAATAAAGGAAAATATAAATATTTATTTAATTGAAAAAAAAAAAAATTTCCAGCTCCCCCTATTTTAACACCAGTTTTTTAATGCAAAAAATAGGCACATATTGCACCCTGTTTAAATCAGAATAATCTATAGATTATTAATCTTTATGACCCAAGGACCAAAATGGTCCCATTCCCCCTGCCAGCTTTTTAGCAGAAAGATAAGCATCTTGCAACTTTTTTGAAGCAAAAGGCATAGCTTTCGATCGGTAATTTGAGGTTAGAATAAAATGTTGATTCTTTTAATGTATTAATTGTTACAAAAGCTTCCTTTTTAGAGTTTCGGTTTCTATTAACCTGATTTGTTCCTTACTTATAGTTCGTTACCATGTACTGCTGGAAAATGCATTTCAGTGATATTTTAGATCATAGTAGCCTAATGGTGCTTTTAGTCTTTAGAAGAAGAATCAAAACAATTTAGAATCTATGCTGCTGCTTACCTTAGTTTAAGAGCTGAAAATCATTCTAAAAAAAATCTAAATTTGTAACAATGAGTATTTTATTTTGATAATAAAGGAAAATATAAATATTTGTTTAATTGAAAAAAAAAAAATTTCAGCTCCCCCTATTTTAACACCAGTATTTTAATGCAAAAAATAGGCACATATTGCACCCTGTTTAAATCAGAATAATCCATAGATTCTTAATCTTTATGACCCAAGGACCAAAGTGGTCCCATTCCCCCTGCCAGCTTTTTAGCAGAAAGATAAGCATCTTGCAACTTTTTCGAAGCAGAAAAAAAAGACTCAAGTAAGGTTTTGTAAAATTTCATGGCAAACCCAGTTTTTGTCGAATTAAGATTCAGTTGCTCAAAAAAGTAATTTAAAACCCCTTATTTCGAAATCAATATGTTTTTTACACTACTTTAGATGCAAAACATAAACTTACTTATTTTCCAAACCAAAAATTCATTTTTGTTACATGCTAAATTTTGCCTTTTTTTCAAGGAAGCAGATACGTGCAATAACCCCCCTTCTGAAAAGAAAGCAAGATATAGTGAACCTGCATTAATGTAAGCTGCAAGACTATCTATTATCAAATATGCTGGTAGAATTACACATGACCTGGACCAACCAATAGCCGCGAATCTTTTAATGGCAGGGTCCTCTGACCCCAGTGTTAGCTGCACGCAAGATGGAAGGAAGTTGAAAAGGGACTGGGCTGCTTCATATAATGCCTCACCATCATCACATCAAGATAGGAGCGTCACTCATCTTCAAGCCATGTCAGGGACTTCTGACGTAAAGCCAGAACTTGTAAGTGTATATATTTTTTCTATCCCTATTTTCAAAAATAAGGAAAAGTTTCTCAGGCACATAGCTTTTGATGAGTAAAACTTAAAATTTTTTTCTAAAATATTTAATTTTATTTAAATAACAATATTAGCGTTCTATAAAGGAACGCTTATCCCGCATTTCTATAAAAAAAAAAACTTACACTTCAACTTCTTACCAATATAAATTCTAGTGCAATAATTCAAATATTTCATTTAAACAGAAAATAACTATTTGAAAAACAAAAAACTTAACTAGTCACTGTTTCACAAATTGGTCTCAAGCTGTCATACATTTTGTGCTAAACCGTCATGCACACATGCGGGATGATATCAAATTACTTCATCTGCTTTGAATTTTAATTAGGGGTTTCCTTATAGCTGAATGTCTTTTTTGTGGTAAGAAAGTCCCTTTAAAACTCACCGATTATACGTTTGACAATGATATGAAGAAAACATTAGTTTAAACCAAATCAGGCAATTATTTTCGTTTGAAAAAGATTCATTTGAGAAAAGAATTTGAGACTGTTCTATTTGAACAGTGTTGTGAAGTCCGATACCCCCAACTCGAAAGAGCATCGATCCTCCTACCTCAAAGGAAGCTCCCGGGTCCCCCGGGTCCGCCCAGGGGGGGGAGGGGGGAGGGCTCTAAAAAGGACCATCCAACATTTTAATTGCACTTTAATTGTTGATATGGATGGAGAAAAAGTTCTTCTCTCTAACAATCATTTATTTAGCCCAGGTCAACTACATCCTCAAACAAATCCGTTGGCAAAAGACAGAGGAAAATTCGAATTATTGACAAAGTAACACCACCAACTGCTGACATATGGGGTTCGTGTCCATTAACTGAAGCTGAGGAGCAGGTATGCATAGAGCATACCGCGTGAGTTGAATAATGGTCATGTTTTATTGAGAGTTAGATTGACGAGGGTCAAACACTCGAAATGGACCCATATTTTTATGATTTATTTAAAAAAATTTTTGTAATAAAACTATTAGTTTTTCGTATCATTCTCTTTTTCTAACTTACCCTCTAATAATAAGACTACATTTTCCTGACTAAAAAAAATCCCACAATAAAAACAATATATATTTTTTAAAATGTTAAGTTGACATTATGAAAGAAATAAGGCAATCTAACTTTTTTTCTTCTTCTTTTAATTGTTCAGGTGATGATGGTGAGGCAATGACTATGAGAAATTGAAAAAGTTTATTAACTATAAAAAAATGATTATTTTACATAAAAAATAAAAACTTTTTTTTTCTACATGTTAAAAATATAACACCACCAGCGACACTATTGAGTGAGGAATCAATTGTATTCACAGTAACAATTCTGTTACCACCAGCAGAGTTCAAGAGTGTACCAGCACCGGTTCTAGAGAAGTTGGAGTGGCATAGAAGGCTGCTTAACGATTTTTTTGGGGAAATGGCCTGCCTGGAGGACATAACTAGCGATATTGACATGCTCGAGGACCCAGAGTGGGCAGATAATTTTATGCGTGAACATTTAAGTGATGTTACAAGTAAATCTGAACCGGGTCCTCATAACCAAATTCCATCAGAGGACAGTACAGACTGGCTCAACCAATTGTTACCAAACACCTTGGAGCATGTGCTAGGGAACCTTCTGCCACATCCCCCAATGGGATTGAACAGACTGAGAATGGTACTATTAATAATTCTCTGTCACCCTCCTCCCCCATTCCACGTAATGGTATATATAATAGTAGTAGTACAACATCAGCTTATTTTTCCAGAGATATTTTTAGTAATAACTTTACAATTAGTAAATTGAGTCATGAAAAAACAGGGACAGGACATGAAAATACTGCAATGTCCCCGGAATTGCCTGATTTTTATCTGTTAGAATCTGCTCTAAGCCATTTGCAAACATACAGGGTAGATTTTAGCTCCAATGAGGAAAACGCGAGCATTATTTTAAATGACCCTGTGAAAGTTCTCCATAGCTATATCGACAAAATTCGAGCACTTATTGAGATTCAGATCCAGAATTGGGGAGGTCGAGGGGGAATTAAAGCATCGGTGAATCAAAAAGTTTATTTACAAAACGGGAAATACAGAGACGTTTTTTATTTTCTTTTTTCGACAGGCAACCAGACTTTCTACCCAGATCTAAATGATTTTCAAGACAACTTTTTCAACTGGGTGCATAAAGTAATATCAACTTTGGATACATCTAATAAGAGGGGGAGTGGGGCCAACATTTTATAAATTGAACACATTGATCTGAATCTCAGTAGATTTAAAAAAAACTTTTTTTTAAGGAGAGCGGTTAATCTAAAAATAAAATGGCAACCTGATTTGTCGGCTACCAAAGGAGTTCAGGGTTTCAGATTTGACACTGAACTGCATTGCTTTGAATATGCGTTTTTAGCAGCAGCCTATAAGATATGACATAATGAATCATCAATGAAAAATCTTGACGAACTTGCAAGTAACGGTGGTAAAAATTATTCTAAAGTAATTTTTGAGTATTTGGAGGGAAAGTATCGGGTGTCCTTTAAAGAAATAAGCATATTCGAGAAAGCAAATTAAATTCTGGGGGCGGGGGTGGTTGTTCTCCAGTATGACACTGAATTTGTAGATGGGGGAAAAAACCGAACAAAAAAGGAGTTTTGTACTCAGTGAGGATACCGATGGAGGAAAATGTTATAAATTGGGTATGTATTATTTACAAACCTCCCAAAGATGTAAGTTCCTATGGTCATTTTTTTCGTAACGGCAATAAGTCGACCCTTATGTCAAGGCAAGATGTACGGAGAACGTTTCCATTGCCCCATGTGCTTTTCCCCATTTAGATCTGAGCGAACATTTTCAGATCACATGAAGCATTGCAAAATTCATGGAAATCGAAGATTAGAAATGCCGGCAGAAGGCAAAGACACTTTACAGTTTAAAAATTTTCACAATTCTCTTCTACAATCTGATAAAGTGTCTTTAGATTGTGAAACAAGACTGGTTGAGGTATCGGACCCATCAAGGCCAAATATAGTCAAGGAACAGAAACTAGTTGCGTGTTCCTATGCGCACGCCCGTCGGGACGCCAACAATAAAATGTAATTGGAAGAGTTTTTTTGACTCTGGACGAGGAGGGCAGTATGGAACATTTATTGGTTTATTTAATAAAAACGGTAAACAAGGCAATTTCACGATTACGTCATACCAATTATCCAATGACATTGTTCGATAAAGAGTAACTGGCACTGGAAAAGAGGACAATTTGCTGGGTGTGTAGGGGGCCCCTTGCCCCAAAAGACGCGGTGCAGGGCCACAATCACCTTATTGACCCCAATTCAACGGGAAAAAGTAACTTTCGTGGGTGGGCTCACAATTCGTGTAATTTAAAAATTAAACAGCAACTTTTTCTACCGGTTTTTATACATAACTCTAACTACGATCTAAAGTATGTGCTACCTGCATTGGCACATCTTCAAAGAAATGGAACAGTGGATGATGCATGGGTGATAGACAGCTTTACGTACAAAATCATACCTAAATCATCGGAAAAATTGCTTGTTTTGGAATTTATGTGGAAATTTGTTGAAGCCGGCGTTGAGTACACGAATAAAATTCGCTTTTTAGATTCCTACAGTTTTTCCCCAAATCATTGAGCAAATTAATTCAAGTGCAGAAAAACGATGACGGCTGCAATGCTTTCCCCTTCTCAAGCAACAATTTCCAAATGATTTATATGATTTGTTAACGGTCAAGGGCATCTATCCTTATGATCATTATTGTTCCATTTCGAGAGTCGCCGAGGAGACTGTTCCTAGTATTGAATCGTTTTACGACAGTCTTCACGATCTGGGTTGCATTCCCAAGGAATACAGTTTTGCAAAAAAAGTTTGGTCAGAGGAAATGTGTAAAAATGGGTTTGACTACTGCAAGCTGTATTTGTCGAGTGACGTGTTAACCCTGTTAGACATTATGTGTAGAAATACGAATAAAATGTATGGAGACTTTAATCTTGATTTGGGGTATTATTTTTCTCCGCCTCATCTAGTCATGGACCTCATCCTGAAAATTAGTGGGGAAAAAATTGGGCTAATTACTAACATTGATCAGCATCTGTTCATCGAGAGGTCAATGAGGGGGGGTTTTGTTTTTCACGGAGACCGTATCTTGGAAACTGATCCAACGGGGGAGAAGACGGGGACAAAATCGAATGCAGTTTTCCTCGATATGAATTCTCTCTACCCCTCGGCCATGTCCCATTAGGCACTATCTTGCGGCGACTATAACTGGCTCAATGACCCTCAAGGTCCCCATTTCCCCAACTTTAACAGTGCTGAGGAGAATGGGCCTGAGGGATGGTTCTTTGAAATTGATGGAGAGAGACCAGTCTAGCTTCAAGACTCAGTAAAGGATTTTGTTTTCCCATGAATCAATAAATTTGTGACAAATAAATCTTTGAGCCCTCTCAATAGTCGTATAGTCTAGGTGGACGGATTGCATTGAACACCTTCAAAACAAAAACTTATTTATGACCTTCTGCCGAAAAAAAACATAGTTGTACATCATGTAGCTTTACAATGGATGTGTAACAATGCTTTCAACGTCACAAAGGTTCACCGAGCACTTGAGTTTAGTCAAAAACCCTATTTAAAAACATTTGTTGACACTTTTGTCAGCAAACGTTCTGAAGCACAGACGAAAGCCGAAAAAGAAATTTATAAACTCATTTTGAATTCGGCTTTCGGCTAAATGTGTGAGAGTGTTCGCAATAGGAATCGTTATGACGTTGTGACCGATCCAGAACAATGTGATCGAATTATTGCCGATCCCAACTACACCTCCTTTACAATCATTGGCCCGGACATGGTACTTTTGAATAGGAAAAAAAGACGCATTGTCTTGAATAAAAATATTGCAGCAGGCAGTGCTATCTTGAAGATCTCAAAAAAGCTCATGTTGGAATTCTACTACAATGTGGCTAGGGTATAGTGGCCGGAAAAGGGGCAAGTAGAGGTCTGCTACGGTGACACGGATTCTCTACTGCTCAAAGTAAAAACACCAAATCTAATTGATGATTTGACGCCCGGTTAAATTATCAGTTCACGGATGGACTACCCCATTTGGAGTGGTGGTATTTCCCACTACATATATAACCGTCGGGTGCCAAACCAGATTTTTTTTTTATAATAGGAACCAGGGCGGGACTTGATTTCTCGTGTTATGTTTATATGTTCGAAGGTTTACTTTATACAGACATACGAAGAGGAAATCAAAAAACGATGCAAAGAAGTAACCACACGCTATGTGGACAAAATTATCGACCCGGACATTTATAGGAATTGTATTGTTGAAAATGCAATTCCACGAGCCAAATTGTTGGCAATTCGTTCATTGAACTAGAGGAACTTTACTGTAAATTTAGAAGAAATAGCCATGAGTACCATTTCCGACAAGGTCTATGTTTTTCAAGATGGTGTTACTACCCTCCCCCTTGGAAAGTATTTGACTTCAGACCGCACCGAATGTATTGGCCACAGGGAAAGTCTCGGCTTAAATAAAGTTCTGTCAATTATTTCCTAAAAACCGTTTGGGGGGGGGCCTCGCGGCGGGGGGGGGGGGGCCTCGCGGCCCGGGGGGGGGCGGCGCCGCCAGCGCGGGGGGCGCACCGTCACCAAAGTTATCTTTTTTTTGGGCTTAGAGCAGATTTTTTTTTTCAAGTGCTCTCTCTCTAATTTAATGTTTTTTTCTCTATAAACAAAACAAGAAAGTGTTTTTTCTCTCTGTGTGTGTACCTATGTAAATGTTGTTGTATTTTTTTATTATAAATAAATTTAAAAAATTTTATTTTTTTTTCAAGTGCTCTCTCTAATTTAATGTTGTATTTTTTTTTATCTATAAATAAACAAAAAGAAAGTGTTTTTTCTCTGTGTGTACCCCATGTAAATGTTGTATTTTTATTATTAATAAATTTTAAAAAAGTGTATTTTTTTAAGTATTGTTACTTTTTTATGTGCATATAATAAAAGAAAAAAATATGATTCTTTATTCGTCTTTGTCTTTGTCTTCTTGAAGAACAGAGTAGTAGTAGTAGGGGAATTATTTAGTCATTAGACAATTAGGGTCTATAGTTAGTTGTCCAAGTGAACTGTTGAAAAGAATATGCATGAATTTAAAAGACTGCTCAGATTATGTCTGTCTGGGCCCTTAATGTCGGGAAAAACAACGCTCTTAACTAAAATAACTAAACTCTGTGGTAAAATTTTTCCGGGAAAGCCAAAAAAAATCTACTAGTGCTATATTATTGGGCAGGAGTCATACAATAAAATAAAAGCACTTGATACCGCCATGTGATCAGTGCAGATACAGTTCATACAGGGACTTGATGTTTTCAGCATTATTGAACCAAACTCTTGGCTAGTTAGCGATGAAATGAATTAACCAGTTAAGCGGTGGCTGAAGGACATGACGCCATTGTTCACTTTTCAGGTTTATCATTGCCATTTTACTGTTCCTCTTATGCTGCACAATCTCTTTTATTAGAGGAACGACGTATAAGCAATTGCATTGAACTCTACCTACTATATCACCTACAGAGTTGTTCGTGATTCTAGGTCCCTAATAACCCTCAATAAACAAATCTATCCAGGTGCCCCTAAATTTCTGCTCTCAGCATACAATCAGGCAACTAAAGAACCCCACAGTTATATTCTAATGGATCTTAATCAAAATACACCCGAGGATCTGAGTTTAGTCACATATATTTTCAACAGTGAAATTACAGTATATCTCACGGTGAACACTAAAAAGATCTATTAGTCGCTATCATGACACTGAAGAAACCACATGAAAATAGGTACTTTTTTTCAGCTCTAAGCACTTCAAAACCTACGCTTAGAAAAGCAATGCTCAAACATGGTATTTACAACGATTTCATTAATCTAATATATGACATTTGTTTAAATTTGACCGAGGGAATGTTCAACTACTAGAAGTAGTTAAGCAACAGGCAAAGCAACGTCGTTCCATTGTACGTACATTGGCCTCTAAAAAGAAAGGAAAGAATTTTAAAAGGAAACGACTTCTTCAGGCAGGCGGTAGCTTTTTCACACTTTTACTGCCAATAATTGCAGGACTTGTAGACAGTTTTCTCTAGTGAGAATGGCAAAACCCTATAAATTGACTCCAATAGAACTCGCTCTCTCACCCGTCGAACACTTTGAGGACAATCTGAGTAAAGTCCTTGACAATGAAACTATTGATCATGATAAAAAGCTGATTTTACTTCAAGATACACTTCGCAGAGTGGGCAAACACTATCGATCGAAGCCCACTGCTGCTGATGCTGCTGATCCAAAAGGAAAGTCATCTCCTCAAGAATCTCCTGCTGCTGCTGTTGGAACACAATTAAAGGAGGAGGAATAGTATTAATTATTACTTAAATCTGTAAATATTAGGACCCACTAATTTGGTGAAAAAATAACGCGACTCCTAATCTATCTCCTCGAAAATGGTCAAATTCAAACTGAAAGAAATATTGAAAGGATTATAATTCAAGGCAAGAGCTATAATCTACTTGGTTTACTGTAAGACATGGTAAAAAATCTTAAATGACTATTATCATTTGACACTCATCTATACAACTTTCTAAATACATTAAACTTCCCCAAAAGTCTTATTGGCAATAGACAAATTCTAAAAAAATTGAATGAACCTGCATCATCATCAACAACATTAAAATATGATGAACTTGAAGAAGAAGATTTTAAATCAATTTTGGAAAATACTAGCACACCACTGATGGCTAGACAAAAGCGAAGACGTATCAGGTCAACGTCCCAACCAGCAGCCAGTGTACAAAAGGGTAGCGGACGTTATACAACGTGTTTACGTTCAAAATGGATGAAATTCTGAAAGGTGTGTATGAAAATGTTGGCGAGGCGTGGAGTTTAAGTTCCCTCACAACTCTTTCCAAAGTCAAAAGAGTTCACCCTAAAAGTGTAAAAGACTATCTACAAAATGAGCCAAGTTACACTCTGCATAGAAATCATAGACGTCGTACCAATCAATATCGAAAAAATAAAGCCTTTTACCCATTGGATATAATACAAGCAGATCTCCTGACTCTAGATGAGCTTCAAAGACGTCACAATACACCGTACAAGTACATTCTACGTGCAATCAGTGTTTTTAGTCGCTATGCATATGCAATTCCATTGCGATCAAAGAGAGGTGTTGAAGTTGCTCAGGCCATTGAAAGTATTCTCGAAAAGGATTCATATAAAAAAATTCAATCGGATCGCGGTAGTGAATTTGTTAATCCTCATGTTGCTAAAGTACTAGAGAAATTTAGTAAGCGATTTTATCAGCGGAACAGTCCTAGGACAGTCGTGTTGGCCGAAAGATAGATATGTACTTTTCAAATAATACGGTCCAGATATGGCGTATTGTAAATTTCACAAGCTACTAGTAATTGTCTAGATAAATCCATGGAGAGGTTCAATCAACGGCCTTATCGCTCGTTGTCCAACTCTTAACAACTACAAGTTCCTCATACGGATCAAGTTGAAACTGAATCCTTTATTAAACATTTTTCAACTGAGTCGAAGGACAAGAAGAAGAAAAATAAATTCAATGTTGGTGATAATGTTCGAATTAATAGAACAACTAATGTTTTTGAAAAGGGGAATTACTTGTGTTCCACAGAACTTTTTAAAGTAGCAAAAATCCTAGACCCTAAACCCATAACTTATCGCCTGCGTGATACCAAAGATTGAAGAGATTCTCGGTGGCTTTTATGACTTTGAACTGCAAAAAGTTAAAAATGCTAGTGAAATCTATCAGATTGAAAAGATATTAAAGACACGTACTCGCAGGAGTAAGAAACAGTTACTTGTTCGGTGGCTAGGATACAACTCTGAATTTAATTCTCGGATCGCTGTTGAAGTTATTGACAATGCCCAATGATTTCTATGTATCTTTTATGTCCAACGTTTTCGATTCTCTCTACAATGACTTGAATACGACACGTGATTTTTGGACAAAACTCTCCCCTGCCGTCAAATTTGACGGTGCATGTGAAGTGGCTCTTGTCACTTTTATTATCAAAAATAACAATGACCTACGGAGAAAGGATCGCAAATATGAAATAAAAAATTAGACCCTATGATTGACTGCCACCAGCAGGTGATCAAAAACAAATTCAAAAAATCAATTGGATGGATTATGCATATGCTGAATTATCTTACGAGGAGCTCACCTGCATGAATGGTTTATGTCGTACTATCAATAAAAGAATTTCTGCTCGTAAAAAAGGAGATTTTCATTTCAACTATTCAAAGGAGGAGGGCAAGATCTACATTATTTCACCCATTGCCAATGAAAAGGTTATTCTCAATGATAACCTCAAGGACGTTCTTTGCTTTAAGCTCAATATAATCAATGGTAGAAGTGCTGGAAACACTAATTTCATTTTTGCTGACTACCCACCTGGCTTTTCCACGGACACTTGTATATTTCTCTACGCTTCATTTGTGGAAACATCTCGGGTTGGTAATTCAAATGTTCCCCTCCTACGAGTTCTTGAACGAAAAACCAATCAAGAACATGTTCATCACTACAATATAAAGCATCTTCAGTATATTCCCGTAAACACTTCCTATTTGGAACTCTGTCAGTTAAACACTAAGAACTGAATTAGGTAATTCTCTAGCAATTTCAAAAGGCTTAGCAGTGATTACATATCATTTCTTACCCATTGTCAACGACAGTACAATCACCTAAAAAATGAACAATAGAAGAATGTCATTTGTCTGTTCCGATATTGATTGTTATGTTGGTGCTTTGAGTCCACGTCAAATAGGCAATGGATTGGAGTACTACAAGGGGCGTACTACCATGTCTGGTTATAGTCTTGGTAGCTGGTTTGCTAGGCTATTTCGTTCTGCACTACCCTTTCCAGAAAATATCTTGTACCTGCTGCATCAAATTTTGCTGCCTCCACACAACAGTACTGGGGGTCGGGCAAGAATTTCAAGGAGAGTGTTAAGGAAAATATTAGATCTTCAGCAAGAGCCTTTGGTGAACAATTAAAATCTAGACAAAATGGTGAGGGATTGAAAAGGATGAGTTCGCGTCATTCACTCATCAGTCTCCAACCAGGAAGGAAGCAAAGTACATTAACAAGGACTTTGAGAAATAAAACAACGAGGGCCAATAAGCAGCAGAAGAAGAAAAAGAAAAAGATTGTTAGATCAAAGAAGGATTTCTGCTCTTAAGATGACTTTTCTCCCCCACAAGGAATAATATCCATCAATCAGGTCCTCATTGAATCTATTCAATGCTGAAAATGTTGATGTCAGTGTCAAGTATGGCTACTATGAACAATTTCACCCCCAACAACCCCTCTCGGATAATATAGACTTTCAAATATTTTCCAATGAAGACTATTTCATTGATTTGTCGTCAACATTTATTGATTTAAATGTTGTGGTGAAGAAAAAGTCATATAACACAACTCCAAATGCCGGCGATGGTCTTTCCTATGAAAACTGTATTTTACACAACCTATTCAAGCAAATTAATGTGTTTATTAATGGAACATTAGTGAGCACTAGCAATAATTTATCAAACTATGCTAGCTACATACAATTTATGATGATGATGCCAAAGGCGTACAAGGAGATGAGAGGGCGATCATTGGGCTATGAATATCGAGCAGATGTTGATACTGACAGTGAGTTGACTCCCTCAGTGTCCCAGGAGTATCATCTAGTTGGAAAATTAAATCATGAGATATTCAATATATCCCAATGGCTACCCCCCAATGTCAAGATTGACATAAAGTTGCAGATGGCCCCATCGAATTTCATTTTGAGTAAAACACTTTCTGCTGCACCCGATGCAAATGTTATTATCACATCGGCAATTCTCCACGTTCGAAAACAACAAGTTATGAGCTCTGTTGCATTGGCAGTGGAAAAGCTAAGAGCCAATGACAACAACATTAAACTTCTTGTCCCCCTTACAATCACCAATCAACGTCTTATTACCATCGACTATCTTATCTACACTAAGTCATCGTTTGTCTATGGGCCTATACCATCATCACTGGCAGTGGACTTCGTGAGGAGCTTCTGCTCCATCTGATCCTGTCCTGGATCCCCCCAGGACTAAGATTGTTTCGTTGTCTCTAATCTCGTGCGCAACGCGTACATTTTTTTGTTGTAAGCTTTATAGTTTGACAAAAAATCTTATTGAACTCTTTACTATTTGACTATGCAATCACTAGATGATGACTCTCAACTATTTGAAAATGGAATAACCAATTCAATGTTTTCAAAAAATCATGGGGCTATTGTTTTGGACTTTTCAGGCACGCAAGATATGACCATAGTACGAACTGGGAATGTACGTTTAGAGTGTACATTTGCCGATGCTCTGACTAAGAGTATCACGCTAATATCACTGAGTCAATTTGAAACCTATTGGGAAATCCCACCCGACGGCAGGATTATAATAGATCATGCACTATGAACACAAATCAAATAATCAATACATTGAGTATGGATCTTGACATGTTCCAGTACAAGTCCAACAGCATACCTTCGGACTTCATTGAAAAAATTTCAAGTGTTAGCAATACCCTAATCAGTGTTAATAGCAGTCCATCGACTTTCACGACCGTTCACTGGCTATGCATCTTTCAAACAGCGAAGAATATTGAATTTTTTGATCCTCTTGGCCTATCGTATAAATTCTACGCTCCATACATCACCAATTTTATTGAAAGCAGTGTGTAAATTATTATTCAAAATCAACAGAGAGTACAGGATTTAACGACTGAGACCTTTGGCTTTCATGAACTGCTCTTTTTTATGTTCCAATGTCGTGGCTACACCTACGAACAGTTTCTCAACGTCTAGATTGACTTACCTCGATTGAACGACTTTCTTGTGGATAAAATACTTACAAGTGAATTTAATATTGATTTTAGTGCCCTAAGAATAAAATGTTCTAAAGATGTATGTGAAATTGTTTATTAATAAAAAAAAAATATATATACATGATAAAACGACTTTTCTACTCTTTAGATTTCATCCACTACTAGATATTTTTCGACAACAACTAGTGCAGGTAGATTATCTGAATTCACAGTGTACTGATCCTGATGTAGTGCAATGTCAGGGTCACATTTTCTACAGTAGAGTGTGACTTCACTCTTGTCATATATCTTTGTATAGTCAATGATACTATTCGCATTCATTCTATAGAATTCACGTTTTTCAATTTGCGCATTTGAAGCAGTTTCACAAACAGTGGCCTCAAGTGTCGAATCACATTCCGTCACAGCCAAATAAAAATCAGTGGGCTTATAGTCAAAAGACCCAGCGTTTTCACAACAATGACGTAGAAACCATATTCTCTTGTTGTTCCAACAGTTGTATCGTTGACGTGGTTCCTCCTCCCAGAAAAATCTAAAACCATGAAGATACCAATCTCGTATCAATAAACTAAAATCACGGTTAGGATTCTTTCCAATCATACCGGGATATGAACTGTCCCACTGCTTGCATTTATCATAATGACAATTGGAGCAGTGGTGGCCTCTAGGATGAGAGTCACACACCTCTTCAAAACAGGAATTATAACCTTTAATTTGTACAGTATATCCTCTATGCAATTTATACGGGTTACATAATCCACAATTCTCATCATATTCCTCAATCATTGTGCAATTCTCACATGATGACCAGCTGCCCTGTGTGTACATACATAACGGACATGTATGGAGCATTTTGTCATGTGTTGACACTCTCACTACCACAATGAAACTGAGCTAGCAACAAAAAAAAATTGTCTGAGAGAAAGAGAGAGGAGTAAATCATCCTTGAACACCATCTTTCTTATGAAAAAAAGTCCTAAATTTCTAAACTAATGTTTAAAAGTATATCCACAATATCGTTTTGTCGTGTCGTGATCAATATATCTAAAAATAGTGTTAATGCATATGGACAACGTTGTAGAAGCTTCATAAAATAGTCTAATGATTGAGAATCAGTTTTCATTATATCGACAAGCATTCCCCGAGAAAATATCTTCCTTTGAATAGACAACTCTATAAAATCATAATCTAGAATCAAACGTTTGTCCATAAGAACTATATTCCTCATGTTTCGATCTTTCTCAAATATATCCATTTTTTTTTTTTTAGTTCTAACTCTCACACGACCAACTTCAGACTAATCATAATCTCTTTTTTGTACTCTAAAAAATATACACTATTCTCCTATAGAAAAAAAATAACATTGATTTAGAAACGGGTTTATTGAACATAATTACAATAATAATAATATTCACTTATGCATTTTGTTCTCATCAATATATTTCGATAGGACATCTAATGCTGACCAAAGTTTATTTATAAGAATAATATTTACTTTTCCAGCAAAACACAGCTGCTCCTCCTGCTTAAATTTGCTTAATGATATCACGTATCTAGCATACATAGTGTCCCATTCAAGACATAGTCTCCAACCAGCCGCTATTTCCACAGCCACATTAGGTACTCGTATATCATTGCTGCTGCTGCTGTCGGTTCCATCATTAATCTACAATAATGTAAATGCTCTGCTCATTTTTTTTTCTCCACTAATGTCCTTGCAAATAAACTATTCTATTTGAATTCAATTCTCTTACTAATATGAATTGTAAAAAAAAACTATTCCTTTTATTCAAATCCTAATCACCAATCAAGTTATACTCGTTCCTCTTTGAAAGAGTGTAATGTCCTGTAGAATAGGACTACCAGAAAAACTGGAAGGAACATAAAGTCGTAGAATTCAAAAGATGGTAAAAAAAAACATGTATATACCTTGAACTAGAAATTGCGTAAATCTCTTTGAAAGGGTGTAATGCCCTGTTTACCTACCAGAAAAACCGGAAGGAACATAAAGTCGTAGAATTCAATAGATCAACTCTACTTATGCTAAATCCGATGATGTGATTTTCATTAGGATATCTTGCCTTTTTGGGGATGTATCTACTGCTTTCGAAAATCAGGAAAAATTTCTCAGGCTCATTACTTCTGATGGGTAGCATTAAACTTAATGCATTTTATATATTTGGAATAAGCATAAAAAGCCAATTCTTTCTTTTATCTATTGTTACCCAAATTCTATTTTTTTAGAGTTTCGATTACTATTGGACCGAGTTACTCCTTACTTTGATAAGAGAAAGTTAGAAGGAAACACATTCACATCTTCTGAAAGAAACAAACCGCATAAAAACAAATAACACAGAAAGCTAACAGCAAAAACAACCAAAATTGGAAGAATAAAAAACCTAAAAACCCAATGTTTCGGAAAACTATCAAAAATAACAAACACATAAAATAAAAAAATAGCAGAATTAGAAACCCAAAAATCCTAATTTCGAAAGTGGGCCACTCACCAATATCGACAATTAGCAAAAGGCAATGCTACTCGCACAATACTACATCTGTGACTGAATGGGTTAAAATTTTTTCATTCGCTAGTTAAGTGAGCCCAATTTAACTGTGAAGCAATGTAAGTGAACCAACAAAACTCAGATTTTGTTTAACTTTAATTAGTGCTCCTGTTGTACAACCTCTTTTTGGTGTGTGGGGGGGGGAGGTTAAGGGCAAGTGTCCTCTTGTGATTGTGAAAGCAACAATAAGGATTGATAAACTGTCAGCTTCTCGTCTTACAAAACCAACATAGGAGTCAGTTATTTTTAAATCTTCCGTATCTCTGCTCAGAGCCAAACTTAAATTTTGATGTCTATCAAAGGCAGCACAATAGCGCTACCTAAGTAAAGAGCCATGTTGGCACAATGGACCAGGGCACTTTGTATCTAGAGTTGTCGTAGAAACTCCAAAAAGGGCTCATTCGATTCCCGATTGAAAGGCCTAGTGCCCTTTTTAATAGTCGAAAGTGATTGGAGGGCAACCAACCCCCTCCCCCGCCCGCCATTTCCCCAAACACATCCAATCAAAATTCCGAGATATGCATTTTGTTCAGAGTAATTAAAAGGTTCAGAAATTATGTCTTTGAAGATGACAACCCCCCCACAGCCCTCAGGGCAAGAGTTGTAAGGTATTTATAGAAAAGGTGGTCGCATAAACTTAAGAGGGGCTAATTAGATTGGTAATCAGAAGTTCTAGTGGTCTTTCTAAGATTCAAAGTGGTCGGAGGGCGGATACCCCCCCCCCCTCAAACCTCATATTTTCCCAAAATGCATCAAATAATTTGAGATAGCCATTTGTTGTCGTAGAAACTTCAAAAAAGGCTCAGTCGATTGGAAATTGAAAGGGCTAGTGCCCTTTTAATAGCCAAAATTGATTAGAGGGCAAAAAGCCCCCCACGCCTGTAAATTCCCAAAACACATCTAACCAAAATTTTCAGATAGCAATTTTGTTCAGCGTAGTTGAAAGGTCTGTAAATTATATCTTTATCTGACAACCCCCACCCTCAGCGCCAGGGTTTTAAGTTGCGCCCCAAGGGCATATATAGTTTTTATGGAAAGGGTGGTCGTATAAACCCCGGAATGGGCTCATTTGAGTGGAAATCAGATGTTCTAGTGCCCTTTTTAAGAGTCAAATTGATCGGGGCAGCCACCCTATCCCCACCCGCGTCGTATTTTCTACAAATGCAGCCAATAGGAATTTCGAGATAACCATTTGTTCGAAAATAGTCCAAAGATCAAATAATAAGGCCATCGGGGTCGACAGAATCCCCCAGAGTCTGGGGGTAAGGGTTGTAAGGTATGCCTTAGGGGCATATAAGGTTTTTATAGAAGGGGTGGTCCTGTGAACTTTAGAAGAGGCTCATTTGATTGTAAATTTTACAGCTCTAGAGCCCTTTTCAGAATCAAACATGATGAAGAGCAACTAGCCCCCCCACCTACCTGACATCCTTTTTTCCCGAAACGCATTCAATTGAAGTTGTGAGATATTGATTTTGTTACCAATAGTCCAAAAATGATATAACAATGTCTTTAAGGTGAACACAATCCCCCAGAGCGCACGGGCAAGGGTTGTAAGTTATTTCCCGGGGCATTTAAGGTTTCTGTGAAACGGTTAGTCGTATAAACTTTGGATCGGACGGAGCTCATTTGATTGAAAGTCGGAATATTTCGAGTCCTTTTTAAGAGTCAAAAATGAATGGAGGGCAATCAGCCCCTCCCCCAAGCCTATCATTCCCCAAAACATATCAAATCGAAATTTTAAGAGAGTTATTTTGTTCAGCATTAATGAAAGGTCCAGTAATTATGTCTTTCCGGATGTCAACCTCCCTACAGTCCTCAGGACAAAGGCTTAAAGTTCGGCAATTTCTTCATATTAAGGGGAAATTTGAACCAAATCAAAAGACGCTATATCTCAAGAACTGATTGAGGGGGGCTGCCCTTTCATCAATCCTTGTTCTTTACTCTAGTCTTAAATTAAAAAATAAATATATATCTCACTCAATTTCAACGGCCCTTGTGTTTAAGCAGTCTTTCTTGAAGAATTGTGACAAAAAGCCAGGCTTTAGGAGTAAAGAGCGAGGGTTGAGGAAGGAGCAGACCCTCTTATACATGGAACAATTTCTGCTTGTGTTAAGTTTTAATGTTGCTCCTTACTTTTAGTTCATTGTTTAAATTAATTTCTAATTGTTTTTCAAATCATGCCAGAAAATCCCCTTCCCTTCCGTTTAAAATTTCCCATGGACAATTCCCCCGTAGGCTTTCCTCTACACGAAAAATTCTCCCCGTCAACCCCCCCCCCTGCACTGCAGAGAATAATCCACCAAAAATTTTTCTTTATTCCCCAATAACAGATACTATATGTGAACAATGGGCAAATTGCGTAACTTGCAGCCTTTTCCCCAGGGATTATGGGCGCCATGTCAACCCCAAAGGCATAGTTATTGAGCCTTTCAACTATGCTGAATCAAATGACTATGTTAAATTTTTCATCGGATGAGTTCGAGGAAAAAAAGGGACGTGGGAGAGGAGCAATTTGCCATTACATTTTTTCGGTCACTTAAAAAAGGCACTAAAACTTTCAATTTTCGCTCAAATGAGCCCCCCTCCCGATGTTTTAGGATCACACATTCGATACAATCAGCCCTGGGGAAAACAAAACAAAAAAAAAACAACAACAAACAAACACTCATCCATGATCCTTTTTTCGGGCAAAAGTACAAATTTCCCCATTTTTGTATATAAAAGCTTGAAACCTCTACAATAGTCTCTGATATGCTGAATCTGATGGTGTTATTCTCATTAAGATCGCTTGAATTTATGGGAGTGTTCCCCCCTTTTCAAAAATCCGGCAAATTTTCGGGACTCGGGAGAATCTTTCCGTGGAGGATGTTTCTTTGGGGTAAAGGACATTTCTATGAAGGGGGCGCCGGATTTCCCAGTATTATTTAAAAACGATCAGAAATTAAATAAAAAAAACAAGTTTTTTCAACTGAAAGTAAGAAGCAACATTAGAACTTAAAACGAACAGAAATTATTACGTATATTAGGGGGTTCTCCTCCAAGTCAATACCTCGCGCTTAAATCTACAGTTTTTCTTTGTGCTTTCAAAAGAGCTATCTATCCTAATTAAACGGCCTTTGTGATTCAGGGATTTGTGAATTAAAAACATTTTTCACTTTTAAAGCAAAGAGCGTGGTATTGACTAGGGCGAGAACCCTCACATATACGTAATAACACATACGTAAAAAAAAAAACAAAAAAAAACAAGCGATAGTGCTGAGTAGTAATCGAAACTTTTAAAAACGGAATTTTGATGTCAATTAATGTATCAAAAAATGGGCTTATAATGCTGATTCTAAATATATAAATTTTATTAAGTTTAGTATTACTCATCAAAGGCTACGAGCCTCAGAAAATTTACCTGATTTTTTAAAGAGGGGGAAAAAATCCCCTACAAGTGAAAGAATTTTAATGAAAATCACACCGTCAGATTCAGCGTATAAGAAAACCCAACTACATAGGTTTCAAGCTCATATCTGCAAAAATCTGCAGCTTTGTATTTTTTGCCAGAAGAAAAATATTCGAACATAGAAGTTCGTTACGTAAGTTAATTTGTAAATCACGTCAGAACCAAATTTAGAGACAGGCATTTAGCAAAAGAAAAGTAAAATTTTTATGCAAATTTTGTTTGCTTATTCAATGACGGTCAGCCAAAATAAAAGCTGCAGTAACTAAAAAACGATCAGAAATTAAATAAAAAAAACAAGTTTTTTCAACAGAAAGTAAGAAGCGACATTAAAACTTAAAACGAACAGAAATTATTCCGTATATGAAAGGGGCTGTCCTCTCCTCAACGCCTCGCTCTTTAAGCTAAAGTTTGACTCTGTCTCACAACTTTATTTTTTAAAACAATAAAAAACTTTAGTGTAAAGAGCGAGGCGTTGAGGAGGGGACAGCCCCTTTCATATACGTAATAATTTTTGTTCGTTTTAAGTTTTAATGGCGCTCCTTACTTTCAGTTTAAAAAACTTGTTTTTTTTATTTAATCGGCATAAAATGGCAACTCTTTTGATGTATCAATCGTTATCAAAATTCTGTTTTTTAGACTTTAAGCTACTATTGGACCGAGTAGCTCCTTGCTTATAGTTCAAATCAAACTAGCGTGGTCGAATAAAATTTGACTAGGCTTGTTTCTGCCTACACCGACAGAAGCTGATATTTCTAGATGTGCTTTCAGTGAGCCATGGAATGGGTGTCCCATCTATTGGTATTTTGCTTCATGAGATGATTAAGCTCATGTACCATGCACAAGTAAAGGATCCAGTTTTCTTCAGGATAGGAACCCGTGGAGGAATTGGCATTGATGGTGGAAACATTGTGAAAACTAGTGAAGCTTTGAATGGCTATGGTGAGCCTAATTCTGACCTTCCTGTGCTTGGCAAGAAAATGAGTCGCCCAGCAAAACTTGACTCCAACTTAGTCGCGGACTTAAAGAATCTTACAAGACCTGAAGATCCATGGGACACAACCATAGGGAAGACCATGTGCGCTGATGACTTTTACGAAGGCCAAGGAAGACTGGATGGGGCTTTCTGTGAATATTGTGAGACTGATATAATTGCATATTTGACTAAACTTCCTCAAAATGGTGTTCGAAATATTGAAATGGAGGCAGTTATTTTTGGAGCACTAACTCACCAAGCTGGTATTCGAGCGGCCATCGTTTGTGTAACCTTGCTTAACAGATTAAATGGTGACGAAATAAATTCTACAAAAGAAGAACGAGAAGAATGGCAAACCAGACCTCAAAAATTAGTATCTAGATATATTAAAAATCATCTTAATTCATCCTTCTAGATAAGGTAAACTATTATTGTCCATAACCACGAATGTTGGATTCTGAGAGGGAATAAAATGTTTGATTGTTTTGCCTTTTAGTGGGCAAAAGTCCTTGGTGTACTTTTAAGACTATTGAGATATTTTAACCCATTCTTAGATTATAATACAAATTATTTACCTGGGTGGGAAACCAGAAGCTTCGTGTTGCCTTAAGAAACCCACCCTTTCCAATATATTTATCCAAAAGAAAGGAAACTTTAAACTGCATCGAAGTATCATTTTTTTGTTTCGATCTGATACAATTTATAGGGTTTCCGGACTAATTTTTGGTTACTCTGGGCCGTGTTGGTCTTTATTCTTTTGTAAACAAAAGTAATTTTATTAAACTTTTTTTTATTTATCTTGTCAAAAGATAAATGTGTTGCATCATCATGCATATGATGATTTTTGTTTGTTAATGTCGTGTTCATTCTTTCCATTACAATTGTGAAAACTTTAGCGTAAAGAGTGGGGGTTGAGGAAGGAACAGTTTCCTTCATCACGGAATGATTTCTGTTTGTTTCATGTTGTAATGTTGCTCCATATTTTCGGTTGAAAGAAAAGCTTGTTATCCTTTATCTATGTTTTGACTCTTTTTACAAATGATCAAAAATGTGCAAAACGAACGTGGAAAAATAACTTCTAAAAATTAAGAATTTTCACTCCTGACAATTTTTTTTAACCGTCTGTCTTGGATTTATAGTGCCAAAATTTATTTTCCTGATATGTTTGGTAAAAGAGTAAAATATGTTTTCATAGTCTATGAAAATTAAAGTTTCACTTGATGCAGTGTAGCGCAGACAAATATGGCACCATGCCCCAGAGAACCATCTTTTCAAACGATGCTATTATTATATTATTTTGTCAGAAGATAAGGGTGTTGCATAGTCATGCACATGAGGATTCATTTTAATATTTCAGTCACTATAGGCTGGAGTTCGTTCTTGGGTATAAATTGCGTTATTCAATGGCTCTTTAACAAAAACTTCAAATGACTAGCTTTTATCGTCTTATTACGACAATAAGAATTATTAGCCACTTCGAAAACCTACTCTGATCGAGAGGGTTACTGACAACTTACCAACTCTCATCAAACTACCCTCATCTCGTCAACTATCATGAAAGAACACTGAGCCGTATGACCCCTAGACTTTTCCGGAGCCTGACTCATCATCGTCATCATCATTTTCATTGCTGCTGTCGTCATTTCTGTCATTGGGAATTATTATTGTCGTCCCTTTGCTGAAAACTGAAATCCTTACTGTATTAAAAACAGGAAAAAACCTATGATTATGACATCATTAATCAATCTTTAACATGAATCTTTAATATGCAGTTTTTCGTAAGAAATTTGATTCTACTTTAAAAATAATTTGTTTTAATTACAAAAGGTTTTTAAACCCATTAATTTCCTTTAAAATGATCCATTAGGCAACTCTTTACGATGATCCAGTGCCAAGCTATCTGTGGAAGAAAAAAAGATGCAGTTTAGGCAGAATTCTGTAGTAGCTGCCACTTTTCTTGATTTTCAAGCCAATATTTTCCCCTTGCTGTTCAAGCCAAGGGACAGAAAGTTTACTATACACGGGGTTTCGGACAAGGCGGTTCTAATAATGTACTTTTTATTTTGATCTGAGCTTTTTTTAGGAGTTACGAGTTTTTATATTTCTTAACATTGGACGAGATCGTCTCTTACTAGGTTGCTAGCTACCGCTGCAACCCGGAGAGAAAATGGAAGGTAGTTTTAGGCACTTTCTTCACTCACTGTATAAAAACCAACAAACAGAAAAATCTCAATGAAAAAAAAAAAAACAACACACGAGACTGCGGCCAGTGGAGAGAAAAAAAAGACAAATGCAAAACAACGCGGATATTTCGCCTGTATCACAAACAAGGCGTCTTCAGCACGAAAGACAGAAGAAGAACAAGATAAAAAAAAAACAAGTTAAAACAAAAAAAAAACAATAAAACCGCCACCAAACTAAAAAATATACAATTAGCGCAAACTTATCCACGTAGGGAAAAGATGCTAATATGGAGTTACTTCAGTGAGAACACCAGAGCAACTGCGGAAAAATATAAAAATGAAAAGTACTTTAACTGTTCGGTTACGAAATAATCCTTTTGTTGGCTATTATTGAAAAAGTTCATTTTGGTCTAGCAGGTAAAACAGTCCCCTGGTGATTATTTATAATCTTAATTCCCTTATTGACTGTTGATTCTCTCCTTAGAAGATTATCATAAATTGGGTCAATACTTAAACTACACGTATTGACCTACACGTCCCTATTTATTGAAAGGTTAGCAAACATATGTTTTTTAATTTCAATGGCTTCTCTCGCCCACTGTGTATACTCTTTATCATTTGAAATAGCTAAGGCCTCATCATATTTTACAAAGTGATCAGGTTGAAACCAACTATGTTCTGCTAAAGCTGAAACAAAAGTTTCTGGAGGCTTGCTTAATTGTAGGGATTTTTCTATTGAATTTTGGACTTCAATAAACCTTTCAACAAATTGTTGGTGAGTCCTACCAATATAGAACTTCCCACAAGAACACGGAATTTTATACAGCCCACTTACTAAATTTCCCCGGGTTAAATCCTTACCAGTACTAAAGAAACTACCCATTGGCCTCGACGATTGGAAACATGTATCAATACGAAATTTACACAAAATCCGTGAAACTTTCTCACCCAAACCAGGTACATATGGCAATGAAATGAAACTTTTTGAATCATCTAAATCTAAAGACTGAGAAACCCCAATAACCCTACTATCATGATCAATAAGTCTATTTTAATTTGTCAATGAACTTAATTGGGTAATTATTACAAAACAAAATATCCCTCAAGTATAACAATTCCGAATCTAGATATTCCTGGAAACAATTTTTAAAGGCTCTATCGACTAGTGAAATTAAAACCCCCCGTTTCACCGATATAGGGTGACAAGAATGAAAATTCAAATACCTATCATTGTGCGTTGGATTTCTGCAAATCGAGAAAAGTAAATGGAGATCCCTTTTAACTAATAAATATCCAGAAAAGGTAATTTATTATTTTCCTCAAACTCAACTGTAAATTTAATATTAAAATACAGTTGTTTGCGCCAATTGTATATTTTTTTTTGTTTGGTGGTGGTTTAATTGCTTTTTTAGTTTTAACTTGTTTTTTTTTTATATTGTTCTTCTTCTGTCTTTCGTGCTGAAGACGTCTGGTTTGTGATACAGGCGAAATATCCGCGTTGTTTTGCATTTATCTCTCTTTTTTTTCTCTCCACTGGCCGCAGTCTCGTTTGTTGTTTCTTTTTTCATTGAGATTTTTCTCTTTGTTGGTTTTTGTCATGGCTGGCCAGTTCGGCTTAAGATCTTTCACTCACCGTATAGCAAACATGGGCTGTTAGAAAATAGTGATTCGATCCCACTTCACCAGAGTTAGAATGAGGCGGTTTTAGAGGGCGGAGGGGTAGAGGGAGCGCTTACCCCGGCGCAGAAATTTTAGGGGCGCAAAATTTCAAATAAAGAATCTAACGCTTATAACCATTTCATAATTTTTAAAGTTCTATTTTTATTAAGACAAAGTAGAGGACGCAATTAGTAAATAAAAATAATTACTAAAGTATTAATTAGTTGATAAAATAAAATAAATTAAACAATAGAAAATAGTTGAATAATGATAATCCAATAGTAATAATTAAATTAAAATATTTAATAATAGTCAAATAATTTAAATTACAAATCAAAAATAATCAAAATATAAATTATTAATTAATTAATCAATTGAAAAATTTTGTGAATAAACACAAATTTGGCTAAAATTTGATCTGAAAATTTTTTGGGAGAGAGGGAGGAGCCTAGACTAATCAAGAACTTGCCCCAGGCGCAAGAGAGGCCTAGTTAGGATGCTGCCACTGGTTAGGATACTCGAAGTCACAATAATATAAGTGGTTAACTATGGCTTCAAAACGTGCGCACTTTTAAGAGTTAAGGAAAGATACGCTAGACCTTTTTCAGGAGAACAGAAGATAAGTCTTCGAACTAAAATTAGGATACTGGAATCCACTTTAATACAATAGTTAACTTATGGCTTCAAAACGTGCGCGCTCCTAGCTGAAAAGGATATGCTTGATATTTTCCAGAGGAATGGAAGATAGTTCTAGGCACTCGTTTCACTGGCCGTATTTCCAACATGAGCTGTCAGAAAACTATGATTCGATCCCATTTTCTTAGGGATACAATGAAAATTAAATTAAGATAGCATGTTTTAAAATGAAGGACTTTGGGTTACAAAATTTTTGACCATCTATCCCAACTATATCCCTACTGTTGCTTCATATCATTGCGATCTATCAGGGAGACCAGCTAATTTGTCCAACTATTATTTGATTTGCTATTGCATGGTGAACATTGTTAAGATGCGAGTTTTTATCGAATGTGTTTTTGTTTTATTTTTATTTCTTTTGTTTATACGTTTTGTTTAACACACTTCAGTTTTTTTCCGGTGATAAAGGCTTCCGAGCGTGATGCCGAAATTTTCGGAGCTTTATTATTAGTGAAGAAAGACATTTTCTGTTTTTCCACTGACTTGTTTGAAATATTATACCAATTTTTTTCTATATTTTCATTTCGTTTTATTTGTAAATGGAAAGGCGGTGTGGTCTAAGAGATTATTTATCTAAGATATTGAAATTTTAGAGGAGGGCGTTTAAGAAGGGCCAAGCGAAAAGCTGGATTCCCTGGAATGGGGTGCAAAGAAGTAATAAGAAATGATTTAAAAGCTATTGGAATTTAAGAGGAAGTAGTGGAGCTTTCAATAGACTGGGATGGAGCGGTAGCCTGCGCAGCTGTGTTGGTATTTTGCAGCTTTTTCCTCCACTGAGTTGTTGGTAATAATAGAGGTAGGTAGATAATGCTCTTTAAAGAACCAGCTGGCAATGCACATTACAATTCTAAAACGATTTCATTAACGTAGTATTACTTCCATCAAAAAAGATATTCAATGGTGTAAAGTGATTCTTGTCAAAAACAACAACATGTGATAGGAAAAATGTGGCTAAAAAATTATATAAACAGTAAACGACTGAAACGAAATCACTTAGAGAAAGAACCAAACCTCCTTCTTTTTCCTCGTAGCTTCTTCTTTTATTCTGTTTTCTTCTACTTTTAATAGGTAGAAGAACAGGAAGGACTTTTTCTGAATGCACTAATCTCCTTCTGCTTCTAACAAGCTTTTTTTTATTCATTTCCATTTTGTCTCCTTCCAAATCATCTTTAAAACTTAAACAGGTCGCTAATATACTCTGATAGTTTTAAAGCTAATAAATGTAGATTCATCAATGCAATAAATGAATGCGAGTCAATTTAAATAATAATTCAAATCTCTAGTTTGAATGCCGAATACTTCTAGAAAGCAGTTTCTAAAAAACCTGACATAAATAAAATTTCGTTCAACAAAATTAATTTCCTTTCATTTCCTTACTGCAGTTTCATTTTCCCATTTTCATTAATTTCCTTGAACATCATTTCAAGGAGGCCAACCTTGGAACTTTAAACTTACTCCCTCAATTTCAGCGAATGACATAATTTATTCTTTAAAAACATGCTAAAATTGCTAACCTAAGAATGAAGGAAATATGATTTCTTTAGCAACTACAAGGGAAAGAATATACAATCTGGCTACCTCTAAGAAGGTAAGAATTAACTTTGATAAATGAGAATGGAAAATTAAAGCAATATCAGGGCTGTAGCTGGGTAGTAGAGGAGGGGGAATAAGGCAAAATGATGACTTTTAAAGAACCAGGACAGTATTATATCTGTGTGCCACAAAACAAAAATCAACACATTTATTTCTGACCACTAGGATCAGTAGATTAGAATAGGAGGAAGGGGGATACAAACATCAATCCCACAGGTTGTTATACCCATGGCCTAGAAGGGACCTATGTATTTTTGAGCTTCACAGTTAAAACGAAATGACAATATTGAAAAATATATGAATTTTTACTAAGACATCAAAAAGAAAGTTCAAAAATTATAGAAATCCGATTATTTCTGCTTCACATCGGGAAGCCATTGTCAACAGGAAAAGAAAAAAAAAGAAAACAATACAGAAAACCAGTTTAAGTAAACATATAAAAAAGATGAGATCGCTCCTTACTTACAGTTCGTTACCACGAATTGTTTGAGGCGCGGACAATGTAGTCCATGAAATTACTTATATTTGAAATCCCTTACGTTCTCTTTACTAGAAACAAATTAAGAGGGGAATTATTTTTCTAAAAAGTATGAAGTAAAACTTACCTGTGGCACCCAAAGGGTGTCCTTTAGAAATCAGGCCACCACTGGGATTAATAACATACTTCCCACCGTATGTATTATTGCCCGAGTCAATAAGCTCTCCGGCTTTTCCCACGGGACACAACCCAAGGGCTTCATAAGTGATTAGTTCATTGGCAGAAAAACAATCGTGAAGTTCAACGACTTCTACATCACTGGGCTTATACCCTGTTTCGGCAAAAAGTCGATCGGCCGCAAGTTTCGTCATGTCATACCCAACCTGGAAAAACGAATGAGGCATTTCAACAAAAGCAAGATATTTGAGGTAAATGTTTTGAGGACAAAGAGCAGTATGTAAGGCGGAAGATAGTGGGTGCGAGGAGCTGTTGATGCTGTGGGTAGTAACTTCTGAGGGTTCAATTAATATTTATTCGACGCGTGGTAAGAGGTTTTCGTAACCGAATTTAAAGACCAATTTAGGAGTCAGAGAAATATTTCAGAGGGGTTATATGTCAAACCAATTATGGTAAGATTGTCAGAAACCGTGGCCGTTGAACTGGGTATGGACTCACGAAACTACAGTCGACGTTTTGTGATCATGCTATATTTTTTTGTGTCTGGACTTTACTCTTGTTCCTAGGACTATAATGTAATGATTCTAGGACTGATTCCAGGACTGTTTTAGAATTTTAGTTTTAATGATCGTGTCTTTTTTTCTTATGTTTTGATTAGGACGGCCATTGGGTATAGAGCCAAAATATTCATTTAAGAATAGAATATTTCACTGTCTTAGACTAATTCCTCCTTGTTTGTATAATGGAAAGACAGAGTGGATGTTGTTTATTTTATATAGTTGTTGTTTTTGTTGCAGTCTTTGTTAATCATTGTTTAATTTGCCATTTTTGCAGTATGTTTTTCTTTTACTTCCTCTTAATCTTACTCCATTATCTTCAATTTTGTGATTTTGTTATGAATTTATAAGAGAATATTTTGTTTTTGTAGGTCAAAAGTAAGGTTTTCATAAGATTTAGCCTGGAGACTAAGCCCCAGTCTCACAAAGCTTCAATAATAGATGAAAGCTAAGTCTATTATTGTTATGACTTTACTAAAAAAAACCTTATTTGTGACGTTACCATATATACACTAATTTGAGATACTAGAACTAACCATTTCATGTTGTCCCCTAATTTTTCAAATTCCAATACGTTATTTTTTGGGTCTGTTTAATTACCATATTTTTGTATTATAATGATATAATCTGGATGCTCTGTTTGACATTGATGCTGATATGTCCTTTAATATATTAATTGATATTGCTAAACATATTTTTTATCCATTTATTTATTTATCATTAGTTATTACACACATCTATTTATTACACAAGATAAAGCCAGACAAAGACAATAATGACGAGAAAAAAAATGAAAAAAGAAAAATAACGAAAAGATATATTTTCTTTAACTACTAATACTACTATTAACAACCCACTGCAGCACCAGAACATCTAAGACCGACACAGGTGCACACGCTACTCCTCCATCCCCATCTGCTCAAGGATCCCTCTTTACACCCTCCCAGGAAGTTCCAATGTCCTTTAAATCCTTTCTTATGACTTATTCCCATTCTATTCAGCGGCAACCTACTTATTGTTTAGCCCTAGATGGTTGGCCCAAAGTCATTTTTGCATGCGGATCAATAGTTTTTACATACGAGGCCCCTTTTTTAATTAAGATCCCTTTGAACATAAGTACACAACCAAAGATTAATTCCAAAAAGTAAATCTATTTTCAGAAAGTGCATACCTTACTCTATTTTTCAACGTAGTTACCAAGTTTTTGAAACACTTATCATACCTCTCAACTAATTTTAAAGTAAAGTCTTTATACTTTACTGTTTACACAAAGTCTTTATACTGTATACACTGCTGTTTTTACGCCAAGGTTATCTTTTTAACGGTTGCCACTGAGGTGGCAAACGGTTGAACTGGAGACGAAATATGGGTTTCGCATAGCCTATACACCCAAATCGAGGTAACAGAAGATGGAATGGAAACAAACACACTCCCCTGAAAACTTGAAAGCCAAACATGCTCTCCCCCAGCGCAAAATCATGGTGTCGATGTTTGGGAATAGGCATGGTGTTTTTTTGGTCGACTTTATGCAACGGAGGAACTGCTGTCAATCCAGAAGCATGTTGCCTAACCCTCAGAAAGCTCCGCAGAAAAAAAGAACTTGGCACGCTGACAAAGGAAATTGTCCTTCTTCATGACGATGCAAGACCCCACACTGCTGTTCAGACCCGTAATTTGTTGGACAGTTTTGGCAGGGAAGTTTTCGATCACCCACAACCCACAATGCAGTCCTGATCTTGCGCCCAGTGATTACCATCCCTTTCTCCACCTCAATCAACACCTCAGTGGCAAACGTTAGAATGATAATGCCGACGTAAAAACGGAAGTGATTTCCTGGTTAGCGAAACAGGCGGCAAGTTTTTATACAGAGGTTACTTTAAAATTAATTGAGAGGTATGATGAGTGTTTCAACAACTTGGCAACTATGCTGTTAAATAGAGTAAAGTATGTAATTTCTGAAAATAAATTTACTATTTTGAAATATTAATTCGTTGTGTACTTATAATTAAACGGATCTTAATTAAAAAACACATCTTGTGCATTTATTATTATAAATACCACAATTATTGTTATATAGCACACCCCTTTTCTTTAATATAATTTAAGATACTAAAACTAACCATGTCAACTAATCCCAATTAATATTGTCTCCTAATTTTCTACCTTTTGATTTTTTTTATGTTTTATTTATTCTATATTTTGTCTGTTATGCTACATAATTTCGATGTGCTATTTGATATTTATATTGATACTGTCAGGCCAGTTGATATATATTACATGATATTATTAAATGTACCAAACATGTAATTTTAATAGTTAATTTTTCTACATTCTGATGCGTTACTTTTTTTAGTGATACTTTGGCTCACATTAGTATTGTATTATTGTGTAACTATCGTATATAGCACAACCACCTTAAATACAACTACCGTGTCTAACATCACACACGTAATTCTGATATATAAATCTTTCTAAACTTTAATATGTTTTTTTTAGTATTATTCTGTTTAAAATCAGCATTGTATTATCTTACCGTTTTTGTATCTGGCACAATAGCTTTTAGACATAATAACACTACTACTAAAAACAACTCACTCCAACACCGAGCCGCCTTAGGGCAACACAGTATCTTAAATCCTTGCTAACGACCTCCTCCCACCTAATTCGGGGACAAACCTCTTTTTGTTTGACCCTAGATGGTTGGCCGAAAAGGACGATCTTTGGCAATCTGTCATCTTTCATCCACAGAACGTGTCCTAGCCATCTCAACCTTTCTATCACTATAGCCTTAGAAAGTGGGATAGAACCATATTTTTCTTACAACTACTATTTGAAATGCGGTCAGTCAAACGCGTACTCAAGATAATCAGTAGACAAGTGCTGTAGGAAACATCTAATAAATCCTCCTCCCTCTTTGGGGGCCTCCCATATTCTTGAGCTATACTTAACCAGTGTCAACACTATAACTTCCAATATTCTAATCTTGGTTAGATATTATCCTCAAATCCTTAAAAAACTTTTTTCCAACTGTTTAAAAACCCCCTGGGCCTTGGCCATTCTACTTTTAACATCTTTACTGTATCTATCATCTTCAATAATAACACTACCTAGGTAACTAAAGCTAATAATTATTAATAATTATTATCAGTATTACAAAAAGTTTTGTTTTTATACAGCCAAACCTTTTTTTCTTTAACATACTATGTCACTAAAGCTAACCATGTCAACTCATCCCATTTAATTTTTTTCACTGATTCTTCTATATTTTAACTTAATTTTTGTACATTATTTTTTATATTATACGATATAATTTGGATGTGTTATTTAATATATATGTTGATATGTTGTTTGATATATATTATTTGATATTATTAAACATATCAAACACGTAATTTTGATATGTTAATCCCTATATATTTTGAAATCAACTTTTTTTTAGTGTTATTTCGTTGAACATAAATATTGTACTCGTATTATTGTTACGTTTTGTATCTGGCACAATCGTTTTTAAATACAATTATTATTATAATAACTGCTATTATAATTAAAACAGTATTGTTATTACATAACCTATCCCATTTCTGTAATATATTTTATGATACAAAACTAACCATGTCAACTAATCTCATTTCATTCTGTTCCCTTATTCTTTTTATTTTGATATGTTATTTTTTTTTAGGTTCAGATACGTTATATTCTATAATTTACATATTCTATTTGATATTAACATGTCATTTGGTATATACTATTGACAGCATGAAACATATCAAACATGTAATTTCAATATGTTGATTTTTTCTGTATTTTGATATGTAACTATTTAAAGTGTTAGTGTTTACTATTAAAGTGTTATTTATCGTACCGTTTTGTGCACGGCACAATTCTTTTTCAGTACAATTACTATTGTTATAACTGCTAATTACAATAACTACTATTATTAAATAGCCTAATCTTTTTCTTTAATATATTAAAACTAACCATGTCAACTAATAACATTTCATGTTGTCTCTTAATTTTTCACATTTTGATTGATTATTGTTTTGGTATGTTATTTCACCATCATATTGATATTTTGATGCTGATATGTCATTTTATATACATTAATTAAAAAAAAAACTTCCAGAAAAAGAAGTTTTTCAGAAAAAAATAAAGGCCATTTTAAACTTAAGATCAGCATATATAAATGCTTGTTAAAATTCAAACTCAGTACAACCAGAAATTACTATTAAAGAATAAATAAAATCCAAATCAAACAGAAATTAAATAAACAATCATAGCAAAAAAACATATAATAGGTAGTAATATAAACGAATAAATAAATATTAAAACGAGTAATGCTTAAATTTAAATATGCAAATCAAGTTAAAAAAAAACATTTGCTATTGAAGTATAAATGAAACCCAAAACGAACAGAAATTAAATAAACAATCAATTCAATCAAACATACAATAGGTACTAAAGTAAATGAATACATAAATCTTAAAACGAGTGAAACTTAAATTGAATGTGCAAATCAAGGTTGAAACTAACAAAAATCCCTACAAACAAGAGTTTGGGTATCGTCTCCTTCTCTCACTGTAAAAGTCTGAAACCTACTGCCTCATGGCGCTTTACTGAATTAAAATTAACCAGACCGATCCTTATTTAATTTTTTTCTTAGTATATTAACGAATTTATTGTCATGTCTTATATGTAACTAATATTTCATAAGTCTCTGATTGCACAATAGTAAGCATACCTCTTAGTGAAGCGGGAGATCGGGGTTCGATTCCCCGTCAGTGATAACTTTTGATATATTGAATTTAAAGCAATATATTTAAATTAATTCGTTACATATAAATTTCCAATCGATCCCTTTTTGAACCTCTTTGAGACGAAATTGTCGTATCATTCCAATTTACTTTAGCACACCGTGCTTTTTTGGCATCGTGGCCAGTTTTTGTAAATTTCACTTTGGCAATACGAACCCTCTTCCACTTCTCTGTCTCAAACATTGAGCTCTTCCCACAACTGGCTTCATGCAGCTGCACTTTTCATTCCATTCAAAATTCATTCCATTTTACTTTAGCACACCGTGCTTTTTTGACATCGTGGTAGATGTTTGTAGAAATCGCGTTGGCAATACGAATCCTGCTTCACTTCTCTCTCCTTCTCTGTCTCAAACATTGAACTCTCCCCACAACTGGCTTCATGCAGTTGTGTTGTCTTCAGAAACATTCTCTGGTTGAAAAAGCTGGGCGGTCCGTTGTAGAAGGGATTACATCCTAGTGACAGATAGAATTCATTTTTACTTTTTATCTGTTTCCCCATTGGTCCTGCTAGCACAACGCTCATGTCAGTATTCTTTTCGGAACACTTAAGGCACTTACTCCGCAGCCATATTTTAGAGATTTTATCTAGTTTAGTCCCGAGAAGATCAATAACTTCATCTGTTAATTGACCATTAGAAGGATTAATAAACGAAATTTTTATTCTTTGGAGTTCTAAGTGGATATGTACGGTTATTAAAACGAAGGCCAGAGCCTGATCTCTGTGATAGTTTTTCAAAAACCTTTTCAGTGAGTGTACTTTATAACAACCTTCGGCCTTATGCAAATGTATTGCTTCCTTTAAAAATACTAGTTCATGGAAGTCAACCCCGTTCATAAACTGGATGCTGCTCCCCGGTCTCAAAGCCGCGCTGAAACTAAAAGCAAAGTGTTTCCTCTTGAAACTGCTATCTTCGAATAATAAGAATTTTTCGTTCTTCCTAGGATCCAACGTCACGTAACTACACAGTAAGGCACAATTGAGAAGAGTAAGGGCATTTTCAGAGTAGATCCTTATTTCATTAGTTGTATTTGGGACCCTTCCTGTATAAAATAAAGAGTCGTCGGAAATGACGTTCTTGGGCTTGTACAAAGCAATTTCTAAATTGTGTAGGCCATTTTTAGGGTTCTGATCGTATGCAACTTTATCAGACATAACCAATGCAAATTTGATAAATCGGCCATTTTCAAATTTTGTATTAACAAAGACATCTGTTTTTATATATTCAAAACCTAGAGTTCTAGTGATTCTTACTGCGCTTATGTTACCACTGAAGAATAGATCTAAACTCATGTATATTGGAAAATCGTTTCCCTTTACATTTCCAAATAAAAGACTATTGCTTGGGCGTCCTGTTATATTCCCTTGAACATGAAAAAATATCGTGGCTACTGTGCCATTTTTAACCTTTTCCTTAGACCATTCTTTGAATTCATACAAACTAATGTCTTTTAGGTCTAAAGCGAAACATTTTGTATGGTAATTTGTTGGATAAAAATGAGAATTTTTGTCATTTTTGAATATTTCTCCAACTACTGGATTATCAAAACAAAATTTTTGTGAATTGACAATCCTGAGCCTTAACTGTAAAATCATGATTATTATTATTATAGTTGTGCCTAATCTTGTCATAATTTTTCAATGTTTAAAATATAATCCATGAAATCAAGTGTCGATAGTAAGAACCCAAAAAAAACGAAACTAATTTAAAAATTTTCAGGTATTTTACTAGTTTGAATTAAAAAATTAGTATTATTGGTTGGACACCATAAATATTTTTGCAGTTTACATAATAACTTTAGCGATTCTCAACTGAAAACTAAAATAAAAAAAAAATGAATTTTTTTCTTTGGAAATATAGGACAACGCTACAGAGATATGTACTTTACGGGTTAAGCCAAAAAAAAACTTTCGGTTCAGGAGACAAAAAACAAAGCTATTTTCAAAATTCTCAGGTATTTTCCTAGTTTGAATTAAAAAAAATAGAGTTATTGGTTAGACACCAAAAATATTTTTGCAGTTTACATAATAATTTTAGCGATTCTGAACTTAAAACTAAAATAAAAAGAAATTGAATTTTTGTTTTCTTTGAAAATATAGCACAATGCTATAGAGATACGTACTTTACGTGTTAAGCCACAAAAAAGTTTGGTTCAAGAAGACAATTATAACTTTAAACTGAGAGATGAAATATAATTATTATATTTAAATTTACAGGAATTACTCTAGTTTTAATTGACAAATCAAACTTTTGTTAAAACCCCTATAAGAATTACTGCATTTTATATTCCAATATCTACATGCTTTCTAATAATGTTAAAAATAACACCTGCTACTACAGGTGTTATAGAACAAGGCATTTTTTCGTAAAAAATCGACTCTTGTAATTGTATTTCTTATATTATAAATGTATTTCTTATATTATTATCTTGTCGAAAGATAAGCGTGTATGAATATTGCATTCTTGTAGTGCGTCATATATAGTTATAACCTATACGATTAAAACGTCGTTCATCAAGCTTGTACACACACAAAAAAAAAGTTTTTTTTTGTGAAAATTGATTCTATTTTAAGAGCTATTATATTTTTAATTACAAAAGGCACTAGATATATTAATTTCCTTTAAAATGAGCCATTATACATCTCTATGATTTTCCAGTGCCCAGCTAGCCGAGGAGAAAGAAAAAACGTAAAGAAAAAAAAGATGCCGTAGTCTATATGCAGAATATCATGGTTTCAGCCACTTTTCTTGATTTTCAAGCCAATATAATTTCCTTGTTGTTCGAACCACGAGACAGTAAAATTTCTACATAGGGGTTTCACACAAGGCGGGTCTAATAGTGTATTTATTGTTTTTATCTGACTCTTTTTGAAGTATTATGGGTTATTTTAGTTTTTACTATGGGGCGTGATCGCTTCTTACTAGGTTGCTAGCTATCACTGCAATCCGGATCCTTTATGTAATAAATTACGGCTCTTAAGGCTCCTAATATTAGCAGCCCAGATTATGGACTATTTCATTTTTTACTATTGGGTGATCGTCTTTTACTAGGTTGCTAGCTACCGCTGAAACCCGGATTATATAATAGTTTTAGTGTATTAACGAATTTATTATCATGTCTTATATGTAACTTATTTTTATAAGTCTCCGAAGGTACAATAGGAAACACTCCTGCTTGTTACGCGGGTGACCGAGGTTCGATTCCCTGTTGGAAGGAATTATTAATATATTGACTTTAAATACAACTGTACAAGCCAGTACAGGCAATTATAGTTAAGTTGCCTATACAAGTTAGTATAGGCAAGAGTTCATTATTTATTATAATATTAGTATCAAAATTCCGTTCTTAGAGTTTCGGTTACTATTGAGACGAGTCGGTATTGCTATACAGTTCGTTACCACGAACTGTTTGATTAAACCAAAAAAAATGCAAAGGAAAAGAGACTGTTATTTAATAGTAATAACTATCTGTGGAAACAAAAAGAAGAAAAAAAGATGCCGTTTATGCAGAATATTTTAGTAGCTGCCACTTTTCTTGATTTTCAAGCAAATATATTTCCCTTGATATTCAAGCCACGAGACGGTAAGCTTCCTATATAGGGATATTGGACAAGGCGGTTCTAATGGTGTACTTTTTGTTTTGATCTGACCCTATTTTTACGACTTATGGGTTATTATATTTCTTAGCATTGAACATGATCGTCTTTTACTAGTTTGCTAGCTATCGGTGCAACCCGTATTTTGATCTGATTCTAGTTTTAGAAGGTTTGGGCTATTTTTTTTACTATGGGGCATGATCGTCTCTTGCTAGATTGGTAGCTACTGCTGCAACCCAGATTCACCCTTGAATATAGTTTTAGACAATTTGTCAATGCCCTTTGCTTTAGCTAATTGTATTGGTCGGAATCCCATATTACTATAGTTTGGAGTTCTTTCTTTACTATAAGTTTTGATCTGACTATTTTTAGGAGTTATGGGTTATTATATTTCTTAAAATTGGGCGTGATCGTCTCTTACTAGGTTGCTAGCTACAGCTGCAACTGGATCTGATCTGTTATTGGTCTGATCTGATCTGTTATCGATCTGATCTGATCTGTTCTCGGTCTGATCTAATCTGTTCGTTGTTTAATATGAAATTACAAACAGGAAAAGCCTATGGCTTTTTCTTAATTGGACTAGCAAGAGACAACCTGGCTACAACCTACGATTATGATGTCATTGGTCAATCTTTAACTTGAAATATGCAGTATTTTGTAAAAAAAATTGATTCCACTTTAAAAATAATTTGTTTTAATTACAAAAGCTTTTTAGCCCCATTAATTTCCTCTAAAATGAGCCATTGAACAACTCTCTACGATGTTCCAGTGCAAAGTTATCTGTGGAAAAGAAAAAAAAGAAAAAAAAGAGATGCCGCTTAGGCAGAATGCTGTAGTAGCTGCCACTTTTCCGGATTTTCAAGCGAATATATTTACTTTGCTGTTCAAGCCAAGGGACAGAAAGTTTCCTATTTAGGGGTTCAGACAAGGCGGTTCAAACCGTGTACTTTTTGTTTTGATCTGACACAATTTTTAGGAGTTATGGGTTATTACATTTGTTACAAAACTTCCATTAATGATTACTACATGTGATGATGTCGATCCTATGTAATTACTATTCGTTCTTTACTTTCATTTTCGTATTTGTGAAACTATAACAATAAATAATTGTCTTATACAAATAAACATTATTCAACTAACGCATCAAGTACCAAAAACCCAACCAAAAATAAAATTAATTTAAAAATTTTCAGGTATTTTTCTAGTTTGAATTAAAAGATTAAAATTATTGCTCAGATATCATAAATATTTTTGCAGTTTACATAATATCTTTAGCGATTCTGAACTAAAAACTAAAATAAAAAAATGATTTTTTGATGCATGGAAATACACATTAAATCTCGAGTCGGGTAATTAGAACTTAACAAAAAATAAAACTAATTTTAAAATTTTAATGTGTTTTCTAGTTTGAATTGAAAGATTTAAATTATCGCTCGGATACCACAAATTTTTTTGCAGTTTACATAATAACTTTAGTGACCCTGAACTGAGAACAAACCACATTTTTTGTTTTCCCCCTTTTTCAAAAATAAGACAAATTTTCTCAGGCTCGTAACTTTTGATAGCTAAGACGATACTTGTTGAAACTTGCATATTTAAAATCATCATAAAAACATAATTTCTTATGTAATTGCTTAAAAAGTCAAATATCTTTGGAAAAACTGCAGTATGAAAAGACATCAAAACTACATTTTTTTGTAAAAAGTGATTCTATTTTTCAATTTTGTTGTTTTTTGATTAAAAACGGCACTAGAACTTTTAATTTCCGTTCGAATGAGCCGTCTCGCGACATTCTAGGTCCACTGGGTCGATACGATCACTCCTGGTAAAAAAAAACAACAACAAATAAGCACGCATCCGTGATCTTTCTTCTGGCAAAACAAAATACCTAATTCCACATTTTTGCAGACAGGAGCTTGAAACCTCTACAGTGGGGTTCTCTGATACGCTGAATCTGATGGTGGGATTTTCATTAAGATTCTGTTACTTTTAGAGTGTGTTTCCCTCTTTCTTTTAAATAGGGCAAATTTTCATAGGCTTGTAACTTTTGAAGGGTAGGATTAAACTTGACAAAACTTATAAATTTAAAATCAGCATTAAAATCTAATTCTTTTGATGCATTTATGTGTATCAAATTTCCGTTTCTTAGAGTTTCGGTTACTATTGAGACGAGTCAATCTTACTATACAGTTCGTTGCCACGAAGTGTTTGAAACAAATTGTATTACAAACACTTTTTTTGTACTTAATATTGAAAATAAACATTAAAATTACAGTAAAATTTTGAACTGATGAACTTTCAGGAATTAATATCATTATACATCAAATATTCAGTTTAATTAATTAGTTCTTTCTAAAATTGTTCAAGACACCTAAAATTGTCCTCTTCTTTAACTGTAAACACCTAAATCCTACTGCGTCAGTGGCGCTTCACCGAAAACGAATTATATTACAAATATTTTCTTTTCCAGTTCTTACAGCATTGAAAATGAAAACAAAATTTCAGTCAGATAAAATCTTGAGCTGATGGATCTTAACAATTAATATCATTATATTTCAAATACTCAATTTGATTTTGTTTATACTTTCCAAGACTGTTCAAGACACATATAGTTTTCAGAAAAGCGCCATAACGAAGTAGGTTTTAGACTTAGACAGTGAGAGAAGGAGGCAACACCAAACTCTTATTTTTAGTGATTTTTGTTCGTTTCAAGTTGATTTGCATATTCAATTCAAGTTTAACTCGTTTCAAGATTTATTTGTTCATTTACATTAATATCTATTGTATGATTGTTTTCATTGATTCTTTATTTAATTTCTGTTAGTTTTGGGTTTCATTTATTCTTCAATAGCGAAATATTTTTTTTTCCGTTTAAAGCTTGATTTGCATGTTCAATTTTAGCGTTACTCGCTTCAAGATTTATTTATTCATTTATATTAGTAAATGTTGTATGTTTTTGCTATGAGTGTTTATTTTATTTCCGTTCGTTTTGGGTTTCATTTATTCTTTAACAGTAATTTCTGGTCGTTTTGAGTTTGAATTTTAAAAGGCGTTTCTATCTGCTGATCTTAATTTTAAAATGGCCTTTACTTTTCTTTGAAAAAAATCTTTTTCGGAATTTTTTAAAAATTAATTTTTATTCGTTTTTTATTGCAAAAAGTTTCAAGTTTTTAAAAAATTCCTTATTTCAAAATCAAACTTTTTTTCTTCAAAATCAAGTCTTCATTAAAGTATCAAAACTAGTATCAAAGTAACAACACCAAAGAAAAAATGAGTTTGTGTCAACCTTGGAGTTTTTATTATCTGATGTTTGAACTATTTTTAACAAAATGGCTATCTCAAAATTTTTATCGGATGGGTTTAGGGAAAGCGGGGCATGGGGGGCGGGGGGCTAATTGCCCTTCAATTTTTTCTGACTCTTTAAAAGTGAACTATAACTTTCTATTTTCATTCAAGTGAGCCCTCTCTGAAGTTTATACGAGCATCCCTTCAATAAGAACCATTTATACATCCAGGGCATAACTTACAACGCCTGTCCCCGGGCCCTGGGGGGTTGTGTCAACCCCAGAGTTTTAATATCTAATGTTTGAAACTATTTTTTAATAAATAGGCCCCTCAAAACTTTTATCGGATGAGTTTGAGGAAGAAACAGGCGTGGAGGAGGGAGGGGTTCGTTGACCTCTGATCTCTTTTGACTCTGATAAAGTGAACTAGAACTTTTAATTTCAAGTCAAATGATCCCTCTCTGAATTTCATACGAGCATCCCTCTTATAAAAACCATATAGGGCCCAGGGCATAACTTACAACGCCTGCCCCCCGAGTCCTGAGGGTTGTGTCGACACCGTAGTTTTTGTTATCTGACCTTTCAACTATTTTTAAAAAATGTCAATCTCAGAATTTGTATTGGATGGGTTTGTGGAAAAAAAGAAGTGGAGGCGTGGGGCTAGTTGCCCTCCGATCTCTTTTGGCTCTTAAAAATTGAACTACAACTTTCAATTTCCATTTAAATGAGCCCTCTCTGAAGTTTATACGAACATCCCTTCCATAAGAACCATATATGTCACCAGGGCATAACTTGCAGCGCCTGCACCGGGCCCTGGGGGGTTGAGTCGACACCAATGTTTTTGTTATCTGACCATTGAACTATTTTTAACAAAATGGCAATATCAAAATTTTTATAGATGCATTTGGGGGAAGAGGCGTGTGGGGGGAAGGGGGTAGTTGCCCTCTGATCTCTTTTGACTCTTAAAAACTCTTAAAAACTGAACATGACTTCCATAACAGCTATATATGACCGCCGGGCATAACTTACACCGCCTACCCCGGGCCCTGAAGGATTACCTCGGAGTTTTCGTTATATGATCTTTGAACCATTTTGAAAAAATGGCTCTCTCAAAGTTCTTATCGGATGGGTTTGAGGAAAACAGGGTGTGGAGGGGGGGGGGGCTAGGAGCCCTCCGATCCCATTTTACTCTTAAAAAGTAAACGAGAACTTTCAATTTTCAATCAAATGAGCCCTCTACGAAGTTTATACGAGCATCCCTTCCATAAAAACAATATATGCCCCCAGAACATTACTTTCCAACGCCTGCACCTGGGGGAGGGGGGGGTCGACACAGTAGTTTTTTATATCTGACCTTTGAACTATTTTTAACGAAATGGCTATCTCAAATTTTTTATCGGATGGGTTTGGGGACAAAAAGGGTGTTTGTGAGTGGGGGGGGGGAGGCTAGTTGCCCTCGGATATCTTTTGACTCTTCAAAATTGAACTAGAACTTTCAATTTCTAATCAAATGAGCCCTCTCTGAAGTTTATACGAGCATCCCTTTCATAAGAACCATATACGCCCCCAGGACAACACTTACAAGGCCAACCCAGCACTGGATTGGCGTTGGGAGCATTACTTACCAACGCCTGCCCCCAGGCCCTGGGGAGTTGTATCGACAGCGGAGTTTTTGTTATCTAATTATAAAAAAATGGCTATCACAAAATTTGTAGCGGATAGATTTGGGGAAAAATGGCGTGGGAAGGGGGACTAGTTAACCTTCAATCTCTCGACTCTTAAAAAGTTAACTAGAACTTTCAATTTCCAATCAAATGAATCCTCTATGAAGTTTATACGACCATCCCTTCCATAAGAATTATATATGCCCTTATGGCATAACTTAGAACGCCTTCCCCCGGGCCCTGGGGGGTTGTATTGACAACAACGTTTTTCTTATCCGACCTTTGAACTGTTTTCAACAAAAGGTTTATCGCAAAATTTCTATCATATGGGTTTGGAAAAAGAAGGCGTGGGGGGGGGGAGGGGGCTAGTTGCCCTCGGATATCTTTTGACTATTAAAAGGTGAACTAGAACTTTCAATTTCCAATCAAATGAGTCCTCTCTGAAGTTTTTACGAGCATCCCTTCCATAAGAATCATATATTCCCCAGGGCAGAACTTACAACTCCTATCCCCCGGACCCTGGGGGGCTGTGTCGACCCCGGAGTTTTCGTTATATGGTCTTCGAACTATTTAAAAAAAATGGGTATCTCAAAGTTCATTTCCGATGGGTTCGAGGAAAAAAGGGCATGGAGAGGGGGGCTAGAAGCCCTCCGATCTCTTTTGACTCTTAAAAAGTGAACTAGACCTTTCAATTTCCAATCAAATGAGCCCTCTTTGAAGTTTATACGAGCATCCCTTCCATAAGAGCCATATATGCCCCGAGGTTACCCTCCGATCTCATTTGACTTGTAAACAGTGAAGTAGATCTTTCGATTTCTAATAAAATGAGCCCTGTCTCAAATTTATACGAGTATCTCTTTCCCAGGAACCCTATATGCCCCCACGGCATAACTTATAATGCCAGTCGCACGGCCCTGGGGGCTTGTGTTGACACCGGGGTTTTTGTTATGTGATGATTGAACTATTTTCAACAAAATAGCTATCACAAAATTTTTATAATGTGTTTGGGAAAAAAGGGCGTGGGGGGGGGGGCTGATTACCCTTTGAATACTTTTGACTCTTAAAAAGGGCTCTAGAACTCTCAATTTGCAATTGAATGAGCTCCCTTTGAAGTTTATACGACAACCCCTTCCTCTGGTAAAAAAAAAAAAATAATAAATAAATTATAAAACATTGGAGCCATATGGCCTTTACTATAGGCATGGCCTCTGATTATTTGATACTACTAATCATATTAAACATTTCATTTTGGAACGTTAATTTTCTGTGTTTTTATGTTATTATTTTTAGTGTTATTTTGTCTCACATTAGTATTGTATTATTACAACATTTTTAACGCACCATAGTTTTTAAATACAACTATAATTATCATTATTGACTTTTTTCTTCAACTTACTTTAAAATACTTAAAACTAACCAGTGGCGTCATTTCATTCTGAACTAAGGGGGTCTAAGCAACCTCTGTGGTCCCCCTAAATTGGTCAGTTCTCAGTTTTTGAAGAGCAATATTTCTTCACAGTAATTAGCACAGGCCTCTCCCTAAATCGACTAATAAGAGTAGGAAGCAATTTAAAAGCGTTTAATGAATACAGATAGAACTTAAGTTAGAAATTAATTTACAGTTTTATTGTAACACTGAGAACAAGGTCCCATTTTTCTAAAGATATTTTCTAACTATGTATTTTATATAGTTTGATTTTGTATAATAATTTTATATATTTAAATATATTTTCTAACCATAGTATTGAAATCCATCAATTTCCTAAGAGCCTTTTCACTAAATATCAACATCAGATCTCTCATAACTCTCATTACCGATCTATTCTGGTATGCCCTTCTTGTAGTAATGGAAACAGCCAAAACAAGGTTGAGTCTATGAGGATGGCAGTTAATGTAAATTGTATGCGGTGCAATTGATATAACACGCACTTGCCCACCTGAAAATTGGCCGCTCGTGACACTGCCCTGGTATTTTCAAAGAAAAATTTAAAAAACAACAAATTTCAACCTCCCTCTGGATGTTCAACAGTAAATTCCTTTCCCCAATCGGAAATTTCCTTGAACTGACACCAATTGATAGGTTTGAGGTTTTCTTTCTCTGCTAAGGTTGTTCTTGTATAGCTCTTATTTGTTAAGTTTTTCTTGTTTTCTTACCTTTTTTATAAGTTGGTTCAAGCTAAGCCCCCCCCCTTGTTAATAAAACCATCCGTTTGTGAAGTCAAAATATTGGGTCTTTGATTCTTGGTACAATTTCTTTTTAACTGTCTTATTAACAAATCTTTTCCTTTTGCATATTCTCGTTTTGTTATGATCTTTGGTGTGTGAGATTAAGTATCATTCTTCAAGATCTTTATCGATTCTTTGAATTGTCCTTTCATATAATATATTTTTCTTGTCTTTCTTATCTATCCTGAAATCTAATAAAAAGTACTGGTCAGAAATTCCCACTTTGATTCTTTCAAAATTCAAGAAACTAAATTTCAAGACAATTCGAGAAACAAAATTCATGAAATAACGATTTGAATGCCAAATTTAACATGTTGCCTGGAGGCAAAGAATAAAAAGCGTAAGAAACTTTCAAAATCCTATACGGTCTGGCTTCTATTAACAATTAAATAAAAAAAATAGGTTTTTTTAAAACTGAAAGTAAGGAGAAACATTAAAACTTAAAACGAACCAAAATTATTCCGTATATGAAATGAGTGTCCCCTCCTCCACGCCCTGCTAAAACTTTTATTGTTTTAAAAAGTAGAGCTGTGACAAAAAGTCAAACTTTAGCGCAAAGAGCGGGGCGTTGAGGAGGGGTCAGCCCCTTTCATATACGGAATAATTTAGCGTAAGAGCGAGCTATTGAGGAGAGGCAATCCCCCTTAAATACGTAATAGCTTCTGTTCATTTTAAGTTTTAATTTTGCTTCTTACTTTCAGCTGAAAAAACTGGTTTTTTTATATTTAATTTCTGATTGTTTTTTAAATAATACTGGGAAATCCAGCGCTCCCTTCATGAAAATTCTCTTCCTCCATGAAAAATTTCTCCGTGGAAAGATCCTCCCACGTAACCTCCTACCCCCACCCCCACCCCACCAGAAAAAAAAACCTGAAAACGTCTGTACATTTCCCAATTACCAATACTGTATGTAAACAATGGGCAAAGCTCATAACTTGCAGTGTTTTCCCTGGGGACTGTGGGGGATTAAGTCGTCCTCAAAGACATAGTTATTAAATTTTTCTACTATGCTGAAATAAACGGTATCTCAAAATTTTGGTCCGGTGAATTTGGGAAAAAATAAGCGTGGGAGGGGGCCTAGTTGTCCTCCAAATTATTTGGTCACTTATAGAGGGCACTTGAACTTTTAATTTCCGTTCAAACGAGCCCTCTCGCGACATTCTAAGACCACTGGGTCAATACCATCCCCGTGAGGGAAAAAACAACAAAAAAACAAATAAACACGCATCCGTGATCTTTCTTCTAGCAAAAAAAAAAAAAAGAAAGAAAATTGCACATTTTTGAAGATAGGAACTTGAAAACCCACAGTAGAGTTATCTGATACGCTGAATATGATGGTGTGATTTCATTAAGATTCTATTGCTTTTACGGGTTGTTTCCTCCTTTTTTTTCAAAAATAAGGCAAACTTTCTCAGGCTCTTAAATTTTGATTGTTAAAACTAAACTTGATGAAACCTATATATTTAAAATTAGCATAAAAATACAATTCATTTGACGAATCTATTGATATCAAAATTCCTTTTTTTAGAGTTTCGGTTATTACTCAGCCGGGTCACGCCTTACTTTTAGTTCGTTACCACGAACTGTTTGATAATACGTCTATAGCTACTAGGAACGCAAAAAGTCCGCCGCTGTGCAAAATAGTGTTTTATTTACCAAGTTCAGAAACAGAGCCGACCTGAGTCATACATGACCAAGAAAAGAGTCAGAACAGATTCACAAATAGTCCCAAAGAAATATAGAGTACATAATACGTATATATGGAGGGGGTCACTGCTCCAGAATCACGTAATCGACATGTATAATTTTATTACTGATCCCGGGACCAATTACATATTGTAATGAAAGCTGCTCACCCTGGCCCTAACAACAAGGCAATCAAAATGTCGTGATACACAAAAAAAGAATAATAAAAAATGTGCTTGGGAATGAAGCCCACAATATACTGTTCTGAAGTACAGCTATATTAGAAAGAACACTGTTTTACGTAATTTTTTTTTGCAATTCTCAAATGAAATCGACAGAAATTGTGACAACTGATTTGGGGCCCCTCCTAAAATCAGGGTGGGGCTATAGCCCCAGCCCGGCCCCCCCCCGAACTATCGCTCCTGAAACTAACCATTTGAATTAAACCCATTTTGTGTTGTCCTTTATTTTTTCTATATGTTGATATGTTATATGATATAATTTAAATATGCTGTTTAATATTTCATAAAAGTAACCTGATATTACTAAACATATAGTTTTGATATTTTCATTTTCTAAACTTTGATGTTTTTTTTACTTATTTGTGTAATATTAGTATTGTCTTACCTTAGTGTTTTAGTGCATGGCACAATAGTTTTTAAACACGATTACTATTATTATAAAGGTTACTCGTTTCCTTTTTATACTTAAAGATAATAAAACTAACCATTTTCAGGTTACTTTTTTCTTCAAACGTAGAGGCAGTGTCTGTTGCCATTTGCATTCCAAGAATTTCTACTGCTTGACCTTGAAGCCGATGCTTTTTCACAAATTCTTCAGAAACTACAATAGCAGCGGCAGCGCCATCTGAAGTGGGGCAACATTGAAGCTTTGTTAATGGTCCACAGACCAGGGGAGAATTTTTTATTTGATCCAATGTATATTCGTCTCGGAACTGGGAATATCTGGAGTAAAAAAGAATAAAACTCCGAGAGAGAGAAAGGAAACAGAAACAACTAAAAAAAACTGATAAGCACATTCGTAGTTACGTACATTTCTATATAATTGTCAATTCTTTTTAATTTATTTAATTTTTGAATAGTTGCTTTTTCTGGACAAAACAACACATTGCTGAAGAAAAGGCTTTTCTGTAATATCATCAATAGATTTTTGCATGTCAACTTTTTGTCAATCTTCTTGATATTTAAAAATTAAATAATTTATGATTTTTCTTATATTTGCTTGCAACCTTCGTATTAGGAAGATCTCTTGGTAAAACTGACTACCTCGAAAAATAGTTTCCTTTTCTCTGTAGCATCACTAATAGCTTAGTCGTCTGTCAACTTCGATACCCAACGAAGGATACTTTAACTTAATCATATTTTAAAAAGGTGCTATTATACAGCAGAAAATTAGAATAGCTCCTTCAGCGACAAGGAGGACGGAAAAACTTAAAATACTAGGAAAATTAGAAGATTTAGATACAATTTGCCCCTACATCAATTTTTATGGATATTTCGGAAAATTTTAATGGATATTCTGATTATTTTTTTTTATGATTCCCCATTCCTTGGCAAAAGCACACAATTCTAGAAATAAGAGGTTTTTCTGCAATATTATAATTAATTTCGTTAAGCGTTAACCAACAATGGTTTCCATGCTCAATTTTTGATAATTTTAAAGTTTTAACGATTTTCTCCATGTTACTGAAATTCTTCGTATTAGGTATATTTCTTGGTAAAACAAAATACCTCAAAAACAGTATTTTTGTTATCTTTAGCGTCAATAATAGTTTAATTGTCTGTCAACCTTGACACTCAACTAGAGATACTTTTAAATTAGTTATATTAAAAAGAACGCTAACAAGCATAAAATTAGAAAAGTCACTTTTAGCTATTAGGAAGAAATAAAAACTGGAAGCACTACATAAGTTAGAAAATTAAATGCATATAATTTCCTGCCAATATTACAAATCAAGAAAATAAAATTGAGGTAATGCTGTAAGACCACTACTTTTGAGAAGGAAAAACTAGTAGAACAAAATAGTGGTAATAATAAATTGACCATTCGACGCTTTTTCCAAACCTAATGGTCACTAATGTAACAATTGCAACCCATCCCCCTCTATAAGGGGGCCAGATAAAGCCCTGAATTATCTTCATCCGTTGTTTTTGCAACAATCACTGTGTCTCTGTAAAACAGGCATTTTATTCTTTACCTTCTCTATAGCATTATGACATTATGAAACATGAAAGCAACAGGCCATTATGGTTGCCCCCTTAGGATAACCTAGTAAAGAACGAACCCTAGCCCATAGTAACCGAAACTTAAAAATGTGTATAGGAAAATAACTGTGACATGAGGAAGAACTGCCATTCAAACCTGATCCGGGAATGCTAACTATTATTTCAATTAATCTTAATGATAAAAATTCCTAGCGAAAACAAATTTATGGAATTTCAAAAAATAGCCCCAGGCGTCACAAAAATGATTAAAGCTGCACCATTGGAATCACCATAGCCGAAAACCCAACTTATTAGAATTACAGTCCCCCATATTGACTAACAAGGAAAAGCCCTTTCGCATGGGAAGTAGTTATGCGTCTACTTTTTTTTAACTCTTGCTTCCATTTTCCCTGTCACCGCTAGTGGGGCGCTGAAATATCATAGAGAGATATTTAAAGGCTCATTTGAAAGGAAATTGCTATATCTACGTGCTTTTTATATGTTATATTATTTTAAAATGATTGAAAAACGTGGATTAAGACGGAAAAAAAACATGAAAATCTGAATACTAGAAACTCTGCATATTACAAAGTTAGAATCTTATTATCACAGTCTTTTGTTGTGGGTTGTACATAGCTTAGGACTAATTCTGGCCCCAGTATAAGGGGGAGGGGTGCCAATTGTCAGAGTGGCTTCTATTATATTTGGAAACAGTGTTGAAATGGAATTCAATGGTACTACTCTTTTGTTAATATACTGTTTCCTTCTCACAAGTAGTTGGTGGCACTACGTCTTTTTACCCTTCCCCTATATTTCAGAAAAAAAATTGTTTAATTGAAAATACCTTCTTTTTTGGTGTTTTCATTGAAGAAAAATTGAAAAACAAAAAATAAAGTGCCCCCCCCTTAGAATTTGAAGAAAAAGCTTACCCCTTCCCTCAAAACACTTTCGTGAATATATCCCACAAAATTTAGTAATCATACGAGAGATAAGCAACTAAAAAGAGAAAATAAAAGTGGACATATAAGTCATGGCAAAATAAAGAGAAGACTAATCACAAATAGTTATCTATTAATAAATAAAAAAAATATAGAAGATGGTAGCATTATGATACAGTATTCCAGTATCTAACAGTGGATAATGGTAGAAGTTCTGATGAAGTAGATAATATAGTTCATAGTACAAATACAGTGCATATCAAGTTAAATTATTATTTTTGAAAATTTACTCCCCTTCTTCTTGCCGGTATGCTATGCGAACCAGATTTCCTTCTGGAGACACCAACTTAGTGGCTTAATTTTGTCAAAATCCTTGGGGTGGGGGGCAAAGTTGCAGCCAATTTCCTCAAATCAAGTGAAAATGACAATGAAGACTGAAAAAATGAGCCATATAGTACCATAAAGGTAGATACATACTAAAAAAAACCGGGCCATTTCTGTGGATGCTTGGATTATGCAGGCTTATCTTAGTTTTGACAAGATTTTTGAAGAAACTGAATTTCAAGAGGGGGAGGGCAAATTAGGGTCTGGGAGCAGCTACCCCCTTAACCCATAGCAAATTACGCCCCTGCAACAACTCCCAAGCACTCTTACATATTCAGAAATTAATCTATCTTTTTGGATGATGCTAGAATTGCAAATGAAATTTCTTGGAAGTAAAGTACAATTTTTAAATTTCTCTGTATCAGATCAAAGCATAATAGTAATGTAGGGCATATGAAATAATTATTGAGCTCTTATTTTATGTGCACTGTTGCAGGGATAAATAATTGCTTCAATTTTTCTAACCTGTGTGGAACGATCTCTCTTAAGAGGAAGAGTTTTTCCCCACTTCAGCCAAAAAAATGGCGGCTGGTTGTTGTTAGATCTTCAAACAGTGACGCTAATTCACGAAAATGCAAAGGGGGAGGGGGATATATTTTTCAAAATATAATCGGGAATGCTATTTTGTTATTTCTTCAATTCTTTCACTAAAAATACAAAATATTATAGGTATTCTGCAAAGCAGATTACGCTCCGAAGCGCGTTTGGACATGCACTAATTGTTGTACTCCTTTCCTATAAACTGAGAACAACATCCTTGTTCAAATCCTAAATTATCATTAACAGCACCACTAACATAAATGAAAAGTACTCTAAATAGCCGTCGTAAACAGAATCATTAACATAGATAGCCCGAAAATAATTAAAATAACCTAACGATCATTAACAGCTTCATTAACATACAAGCTAAATGACCCTCAAAAATCTATCTTTGTGGAAGTTCAGACTGGACTAGACCACACGAATGTGAAAATCTATCTGTGTAAAATTGGAAATAAAATTTCTTAAAGTAAAATTTTTACCTTCTCTGTATCAAATGTATTGAATATGAAAAATGGGTTATTCCAATTTTTTAATAAATATTGTTACTTACGGATTATTTACTGAATGTTTATGATTTTTATAGGCGATTTTCGCCATGTGTTCTGGTGTTGTTCCATATTTTTTATTATGCTCTGCACCAGCTGCACCGAACATTTGAGCAGTAATAGGGGCTGCTTCTATCCCAACTGTATCAGCCAAAACCTCGACATGCTTATCCATTGGGTTAGTTCTGTCATTGAACTATAAAAAAATAACTATAAATATAAACTAACTATATACTAACTATATACAAACTAACTAACAAAAAATAACTATAAATAACTATAAATATAAGTATATATCAAATAGGCTTGGAGGTGTTGTTTCTTTTCAGATTTGGTTTTGTTGCCTTATTTGTAACCATGACCCATGTGGCTCTAGTGTCGAATAAAGTTTTGGTTACTATGGGTCGTGGTTTGTTGTTTACTTGGTTGAAGCTATCGCTGCAACTTTAATATATCAAATCATGTACCAGTGCTACAATTTATGATTCTGAACCTAGACCTAAGTTTCCTCTTAGGCATACTACTGCTAAAAACTCACTTCAGAATTAAGCGGCTTAGGGCAACACAGGTGCACACACTTTTCTTCCATCCCAATCTATTAAAATTATTCTCCTGCATCTTCTTTACTTTGTTTTGTTAGTAGCCTCTAGTGGGGCACTGAAATATCATCAAGAGGTGTTTGAGGGCTCATTTCAAAGGAAATTAGTGCTATATTTAGTGCTTTTTATAATTAAGAAGAAACTAATAGAATGAATTATAATTTTCGACAAAAACTGGACCTGCACATACATAACACACATATCTTTTGACAAGAGTAGTAGCAATATACGATGTTATACTTGACTGATCCCGTTGCCTGATTCCCTAAAATGTCGCCATGCCTTATAGTAAAGAATGAACTCTAGCCAATAACCAAACTTTTTTGGTTTGATAAGAAAATCAAAAAAGACTATGTGCATGATGTGCCATTCAGCGACGACCGCCATTACATTAGGTCCAAAATGGATGCCCCAAAAGTACGATTTTCGACAATGTATTGTTCATTAGGTCCCAAACGGATGGCCCAAAAGTATGACTTTTGGCAAAGTACGACCGGCACCTGTCATACTTTATCAGTAAAACATGGCAGCCTGCTATCATTACGATATTATCATTTACCTACTATACTAACTATGTATATTGGATGAAAATTATCCTTTAATTAGCATTTTGAATTATTATTATCTGGAAGCTGAGATCCAATGTAAATAAATAACAAGAATGTTTAAGCTCAGAGAAAGCTTATCACTAGAATCTAGAAAAAGATTAATGTCAACAAAAGAAGAACTTTGAGCAGTGCAAATTAGAAATTCTTGGTTTATCAAAATAGTAAAATAATGTAAACATATATTGTCTACTTTGGTGACTATAAATATACCAAGCAACAGAAGGCGTCGGACGAAAGGTTTTTAACGACTGCTGCTCTACAGCCACTTTTGCAACTGAACAGTATTTAAATTGTACCTGCTTGTTCTTTCATGAGGATTGGAAACTTACTGACTGTATAATGAAAATACCCGCTTGGCAGAGTGGCTTCAATTACCCGTTGTACAACCTCACACGATTACAGACATTAGACAATTATGTAGGCAGATAAAATAACTTTCAGCGAATCTTCTTCAGCATTTACTATGTTAACATGACAATGGCGGTATTTGATTATTTAGTTAGGTTGAACATTAAGATGCAAGTTAGTCGTCTGCAGCCAAAAGAATCAATAGAGGACTTTGAGCACGAGGAGTTCGAGCGCACAGTAGATGAATCGCAGTTCAACAATATAAAACAACGAATGAATATTGTTTTTGCCACCGTTTCGCTTCTTTTTTTCTAAATTAAGCATAAAAAACTTTTTCCACAAAATAAGTTTTTTAAAGAAAAGTAAAGAACACTATTAAACCAAAAATGAGCAAAAATAATATCAAATAATCTACCAAGCGTGAAACTACCACAAATCAGCATCGATAAATAAATGAATCCAAAAACGAACAGATACTACAACAAATAACCGAGTCAAACTGAAAACAAGTAGAAATTGACATGAGCAGGGCTCAAAACCCCTACGCCTTCCCATGGCCAGAACATAATTTGCACTTTACTGAAAAAAATATACATATTTTTACTTTTATAACTTTAATGAATCAAATAATATTAACATTTTGGTTAATAAATATCAGTATATGAATGTTAAACTGACAATGCACATTCATTTGTATTTTTTTTTCAGTAAAGTGCAAATTATGTTCTGGCAAATTATATATATATATATATATATATATATATATATATATATATATATATATATATATATATATATATATATATATATATATATATATATATATATATATATATATATATATATATATATATATATATATATATATATATATATATATATATATACAGGGTGTTCCAAAATGGTTGACCCCATTCTAAATGCCCATGTTTCGGAAACTACTCGATGGATCTTAATGAAACGAAATACACTTTATGTTGAAGGTCATATGTTTTATTGGTTAAATTTACAAAGAAAAGTACAAATATTTGTTGGTTCTATGACAGATTTTTATAAATGTTCAATATGAGCGCCACCTGTGACTCTGCAAACGTCGAGTCGGTATTCAAGCTCTTGCCAAACTCGCTTTAGCATGTCTTTGGTAACAGTCTCCAGTGCAGCTTTAATTCTCTGTTTCAGTTCTTCAATGTTAGCTGGAAGAGGAGGTACAAAGACTAGTCCTTTCACATAACCCCAGAGGAAAAAATCACACGGCGAAAGGTCGGGTGATCGTGGTGGCCATTTCAGAAGCAAATCGTCTTCTTCACTACCTCGACCGATCCATCTCTCTGGCAGAACCTCGTTGAGGTAGGCTCGTACAGTGAGCTTCCAGATATATATATATATATATATATATATATATATATATATATATATATATATATATATATATATATATATATATATATATATATATATATATATATATAAGGCCCAGAAAAACAAAAATTTGCAGTTGCAGTTACTATAAATGAGGACTCTTTGGAACCAACAGCTGAGCAAACGTGTCAAAAATAAAAATGAAGAGCAAAGACACAGGCGGTTAGAACATATGCAAAAACGACAATTAGAGCGGGTTAAACAAGTGAGGGAGTCAAAAATAAAAAAGAGCAGCGAGTCAATGAAAATCAACGGTGACAGCTAGAATCAAAACGTATCATAATTAAAAATGATAGCAGTGATGATTGGGTTTGGAATTTTGACATGGATAAGGTCATCAATGCCTACCATACCTTGTTTAAAAAAAACAGAAGTTCGGCGATATGTATTTCATAATGACGAAAGATAAGCAGAGGTGTAATGAAGCAAACAAATTGATAATGATAGCAATGATGATTGAGTTTTGGATTTTGACATGGATAAGGTCATCAATAACTACCATACCCTTGAAAATCGAAAATATGGACTGTGTAAATCGTTGGAAGAAAAAGAAGTTTTGTCCCACCACCTGATCAACTAAAACAAACAAAGGTTCGGCGGGATGTCTTTCATAATGACAAAAGAACCAGTTTTGTCTCACCACCTGAACAATTAAATGAAACAAAAGTTCGGCGATGTGTCTTTCATACTGACAAAAGACAAGCCAAGGCAAAAGAAGATGTTTTTGTCCCACAACCTGAACAATTAAAAGAAACAAAGTTGGTCGTCGATGATCTCCATTGCATGTAAAATCAAAAACCTGGACAAGATAAACTGTTGGAAGAAAAAGTTTTTGTCCCACCACCTGAACAATTGAAAGAAACAAAGGTTCGGCAATATGTTTTTCATAATGACAAAAGACAAGCCGAGGCAAAAGTTAAAGATCCAATAAAAAAAACTTAATTACACAAAGCCACCACTTCTAATTTAAGGTCCATTTGGACGTCATGACATCAAGAAAAGGCTCAAATTGTCAACGTTTACAAGACAAGCGACAGTGAGAATCTGCTGCGTGCCAGGGCCAAGCGGCTCAGACGTACTTTTGGGGGAATTCCCACAAATTCCTTCAATGCACGTCCAATGTGCATAAACCCACACAAGGGGTATATACAACCAGGATAAAAAGCGAGCAGCATTTTGTTTAATTACAATAATTAACAGAAAAATAAAATAGAAATACCAGAAATAAATCAAATAAAGGAACAGCTTAAAATTTAGACTTTTCCACAGGCTACAAGAATGATTGCCATTTACATAACCTGCAGAGCAGAGCTATAGCATACAAAAAATTAGCTATTTTTTGCCTGGATTCTCCTTATTTTTTGCCTGGATTCTCCTTATTTTTTGCCTGGATTCTCCTTTGATATTATAAATTTGCAAACGGAGAGGGGGGGGGGGGGCTCTTGCTTGATTTCAAAGCCTTCCTGAAAAAAAATATACTTTTAAAATTCAAACATGTTTACATAATTTATACGAAAACACACATTTTGAAGAAAAAACTGCATTTAAAAATAAAGACCTTTTTTAGAACCTTGCAAAATCAGAGGCAACGCTGCAGCGTTGCCTATAGTAAAGGCTCCAATGTTTTATTATTATTTATTTTTTTCCCAGAGGCACATCATTCGAAAGGGGCCGTCGTAAAAACTTCAAAGGAGACACATTCGATTTGAAATCGACAGTTATAGTGCTCTTTTTGATAATCGAAAATGATTGGAGGGTAACTAGCCCCACACCCCCCCTCCCAAGCCCATCATTCCTCCAAACACATCCAATCAAAATTTTGAGATAGCCATTTTGTTCAGCGTAGTTGATTTCCCAACAGAAAATATATTTTTGAGGAGGACACTCCCGCCCAGCCCTCGGGGCAAGGGTTTTAAGTTATGCCCTGGGGGCATATAAGGTTTTTATAGAAGGCGTTGTCGTAGAAACTTCAAAACAGGTTCATTCGATTGGATATTAAAGGGTTAATGCCCTTTTAATAGTCGAAAGTGATTGGAGTGTAACTAGCCCCCCCCACACCCATCATTTCCCCAAACACATCCAATTAAAATTTTGAGATAGCCATTTTGTTCAGCGTAGTTGATTTCTAGATAGAAAATATATTTATGAGGAGGACACTCCCCTTCAGGGCAAGGGTTTTAAGTTATGCCCTGGGGGCATATAAGGTTTCTTATAGAAGGCGTTGTCGTAGAAACTTCAAAAAAAGCTCATTTGATTGGAAATTCAAAAAACTAGAGCCCTTATAATAGTCGAAAGTGATTGGAGGGCAACTAGCCCCCCCCCCCACACGCATTATTCCACCAAACACATCCAATCGAAATTTTGAGATAGCCATTTTGTTCAACGTTGTTGATTTCCAGATAGAAAATATGTTTTTGAGGAGGACACTCCCCCACAACCTTCAGGGCAAGAGTTTTAAGATATGACCTGGGGGCATATAAGGTTTTTATAGAAGGCGTTGTCGTAGAAACTTCAAAAAAGGTCATTCAATTGGAAATTCAAAGGGATAGTGCCCTTTTTAATAGTCAAAAGTTATTGGAGGGCAACTAGCCCCCCCACGCACATGATTCCTCCAAACACATGCAATCAAAATTTTGAGATAGCTATTTCGTTCAGCATAGTTGATTTCCAGATAGAAAATATATTTTTGAGTATGGCAATCCCCCACAACCCTCAGGGCAAGGGTTTTAAGTTATGCCCTGGGGGCAAATAAGGTTTTTATAGAAGGCGGTGTCGTAGAAACTTCAAAAAAGACTCATTCGATTGGAAATTCAAAGGCTAGTGCCTTATTAGGTTCATTCGATTGGAAATTCAAAGGGATAGTGCCCTTTTTAATAGTCAAAAGTGATTGGAGGGCAACTAGCCCCCCCTCCCTACGCCCATCATTCCCCTAGACACATCCAATCAAAATTTTTAGATAGCCATTTTTGTTCAGCGTAGTTGATTTTCAGATTGAAAATATATTTTTGAGGAGGACACTCCCCCACAACCCTCAGGGCAAAGGTTTTAAATTATACCCTGGGGGCATTTAGGGTTTTTATAAAAGGTGTTGTCGTAGAAACTTCAAAACAGGCTCATTCGATTGGAAATTAAATGGCTAGTGCCCTTTTTAATAGTCGAAAGTGATTGGAGGGCAGCTAGCCCCCCCCCTACGCCCATCATTTCCCCAAACACATCTATTCAAACTTTTGAGGTAGCCATTTTGTTCAGTGTAGCTGATTTCCAGATAGAAAATATGTTTTTGAGTAGGACACTCCCCCAGAACCTTCGGGGCTAGGGTTTTAAGATATGCCCTGGGGGCATACCATCATTTCCCCAAATGCATCGAATCAAACTTTTGAGATAGCTATTTTGTTCAGTGTAGTTGATTTACAGATAGAAAATATGTTTTTGAGGAGGATACTCCCCCACAACCCTCAGGGCAAGGGTTTTAAGTTATACCCTGGGGGCATATAAGGTTTTTATAGAAGGCGTTGTCAAAGAAATTTCTAAAAAGACTCATTCAATTGGAAATTCAAAGGGTAGTGCCCTTATTAATAGTCAAAAGTGATTTGAGGGCAACTAACCCCCCTCTCACGCCCACCTTTTCCCCAAACACATCCAATCAAAATTTTGAGACAGACATTCTATTAAAAGTAGTTTAAGTTCTGGAAATTAGGTCTTTGAAGATGACAACTCCCCCACAGCCCTCAAGGCATGGGTTGTAATTTAAGGATTCTCCGAATCCTTCCCATTATTTATTATGGAAGGGATGCTCGTATAAACTTTAGAGAGCGCTCATTTGACTGAAAATTGAAAGTTCTTGTTACTTTTTTAAGAGTCAAAAGAGATTGGAGGGTAACTAGCCCCTCCCCCTCCTCCCCGACCTAAATGCATGAGATAAAAATTTTGAGATATACATTTTGTTAAAATAGTTCAAAGTTCTGATAACAAAAAAATCGGGTGTCGACACAGCCCACCAGGGCCCGGGGGTAGGCGTTGTAAGTTATGCCCTGGGGCATAACTTATAAAGGGGGGCTTTTAACTTATGGGAAAGGGTTTTGTATGGGAAGAACACATAGGAAATCTATCATAATTATCCAATTATAAGGTTATACATTCTCTGAGATAGATGTAAAATTGCTTTGACACACAAAATCCTATTAAGGTCAATTCCAAACAGTCGTGATCCCTTTGGGTCAGAAAGTGAAAAGGTCTAAACCCCCTTATTGGAGCTATTTTTTTTAATCCATTCATTGTTGTCAATCACTGTCCACAAGTTATGCAAAATGTCTAGGTTTTTATCAAATTTTATCAAATATAAGGTTTTTATCAAACAGGTAATCGTATAGACTTTGAAAAAAAAGCCTCATTCGATTTAAATTGAAACTTCTAGATTCGTTTTTTAAAGTCAATAATAATCGGACAGTAAGCACCCCCCCCCCCCATGCCATAAAAACTTGAAACTTTTTGCAATCGAAAACGAACAAAAATTAATTAAAAAAAACTTTAAAAAAAATATTTTCTTAGAAGTAATGCATAGGCTATTTCAAACTTAACAACTACATATACAAATCCCTTTTAAAATTAAAACAAAAAACGATCAGATATCTCAACTAAAGAATAAACAAAATCCAAAATTAACATAAATTAAATAAACAATCATAGCAAAAAACATAGAACAAGTAAAATTTAAATGAATAAATGGATCTTAAAGCGAGTAATGCTTAGATTGAATATGAAAATCAAGCTTAAAACGAAAACAAATATTTTGCTATTAAAGTATAAACAAAACTTAAAACGAACAGAAATTAAATAAACAATCAATGCGAGAAAACATACAATATATATTAATGTAAATGAATAAATAAATCTTAAAACAAGTGAAACTTAATTTGAATATGCAAATCAAGCTTGAATCGAATAAAAATAACTACAAACAAGAGTTTGGGTATCGCCTCAATGCAGAAGCCTAAAACCTACTGCGTCATTGGCGCTTTACTGAAAACGAATTATATTACAACTGTTTTCTTTTGTACTTAATATTGAAAATAAATATTAAAATTGCAGTAAAATTTTGAACTGATGAGCTTTTAGCAATTAATATCATTATGCATTAAAATATTTAGTTTAATTTATTAGTTCTTTTCAAGATTAGTCAAGACAAATATAGTTTCACTACAAACGAAATTTGGATACTGCCCCCTTCTTTAACTGTGAAAATATAAAACCTTCTGCGTCATTAGTGCTTCATTGAAACGAATTACTCGTATATTACAAATTTATTCTTTTCCAGCTCTTACAGCATTGAAAATTAAAATAAAAATTACAGTTAAAAAAAATCTTGAACTGATGGATCTTTCAACAATTAATATCATTATAGATCTAATATTCAATTTGATTTTGTTTATAATTTCCAAGACTGTTCAAGACTCATACAGTTTTGCCATTTTTTTAACTCTGCCATTTTTTCTAACTAATCGTGTTGGTTTGTTATGAAAACATTCTATGGCTTCTAGGCATTTCTATTTGAACGGAAAACTGCACCTCAAACTTTGTGGAACATGCATTTTCTTGCATGAAACACCAAAATATAATAAAATGTCAAGTTTCGGAGTGTTCCATCACTTGCAAGCAAGTGCCATTGGTATTTTTGAATCCGCATGGTCAATTTAGGGGCTGGAGGGTAGGTTAATTCTCGTAGCAGCCCCATTCCGTCGTGGTATGATTAACACTTTCAACACCTGGCGTCCGGACTAACATATAATCTACCAAGCATACAACTACCCCAATTCAGTATCAATAAATAAATGAAACCCAAAACGAACAAAAATTTAAATAAATATTAGAGTCAAACTCAAAACGAGCACAAATTAATATGAGTAGGGTTCAAAACCCCAATGCTTTCTAAAAGCCAGAACATAATTTGTACTTTACTGAAAAAAATATTCAAATGAGTTTACAAAATATTTGTTTTCGTTTTAAGCTTGATTTTCATATTCAATCAAAGCATTACTCGCTTTAAGATCTATTTATTAATTTATATTATTACTTGTATGTTTTTGCTATGATTGTTTATTTAATTTCTGTTCGTTTTGGGTTTCATTTATTCTTTAATAGTAATTTCTGGTCGTTTTGAGTTTGAATTTTAACAGGTATTTTTATCTCCTGAGCTTAAGTTTAAAATGGCCATTAATTTTCTTTGAAAAAATTATTTTTAAGAAAGTTTTTTTTTTTATTAATAATAGATAAATGACGTTTCTAAAGCAAGTTAAACAAATGACATGTCTTGAGAAACTCCTCAACAATATATACACTAGGGTACAACATTTCTTTCATATTTTGTTGTTCTAGTTAAAGTGGTTTCATCCCATCTCATTACTTCTAGTCGAATCTCTAAGAATCTTTGGTGGAGGCTTGGCGTTCCGGGGAAATGCAGTTGAAAAGCCATGCTTTAAAGAAATGTTAATTAGTTATTTAAAAAATAATGAGAAATTTAGTCATCATACAAAACAGAATTATCAGACACCCCCCCCCCCGTCCTTGTACGGCCCTTACTTAGGTATTTTTTTTTTTTTTTTTTTAGAAGAAAGGAAATCCTTTCCCAAGAAATAAATCCAAGCCATTATTTTGGCAGACTCAAAAAAATAATAGCAAGAAATACGGCATACCTTAGAAGTGAGGGATCCACGATCCATTTTTTCGAAACCCAGAGCAAGCACACAGTCACTCTGGCCTCCTTCTACTAATTGCTTAGCAAGGTATAAGGCTGAAGACCCAGTTGAACAGTTATTATTGACATTGTATATCGGAATACCAGTCATACCAAGGGGGTATAAAGCTCTTTGGCCACAAGTTGAATCGCCTATAAAACGAACATACAACAAAACAAGTTTTCACTACTCTTTTTTTAAAAACAGTATTATATACTTTAATAAAACGCCACTAATACTTCACATATGTTCTACATCACATTGGAGACAAATCCAACTTTATTACAACCCTACAGGGCTCCCCAGGGTACTAAATAAGGTTTCCCAGCCATTCTCAAGAATTTTAACAGCATTTTGATAGAAATTAATAAGAAATTAATTTGGCCACAAGTTGAATCACCTATAAAACAAACATAAAACAAAACATAAATCTTCACTACTCTTA